>NC_051057.1:2796150-3096150 GCF_904848185.1 Acanthopagrus latus | reverse complement strand
GTGAGAATCATTGCTTAAAAGTGACCCAGGAAGTATACTCAAGTGCTGTAATTTAAGACAATTTATAGTTACATGCACATTATTTTAGTGGCCTATTTCAGTGGCATTTTCTGATACTCTTTCCACTCCTCCTTCCTACGCTTTGCTTTTTACTCCACTGCATTTATTTCACAGCTTTAGCTCCTAGCTACTTTTCAGGTCAGTATTAGTACACCATATGATCAGTTTGAATTACATGTTACTCACACACACCCACATAGCCACCCTCCTGAACTCATCCTCCATGCTCCATTTTATAAAACAGTTAGTCAATGTACCATTAAATGATTCAAACCTAGTTTAGGTTTTGATACCCTAACATGGTAAAGATTGACAAATACTTTTTCCTCGTATATTCTGTAACAGGTAAGGGCACCCTGGAGTGCTCCCAAATATCAGCAGGGAAATGACTCTCTTCTTGTCCAAGGCATAATAGTGAGACCAAATACAACACAGTTTCGGGGGAGTTGGGGCCTAAATGAATGGATCTAAAGGTACATTCTCAACCTTATCAACATTCTTTGGACAGCTGATTTAGTCCCTCTCATCAATAATTCAGTTCGAAGAAGCAAAACACTTGGTTATGTGGCTACTTGCAGAAAAGGGAATGGGTTGAGATAAGTGAAGGGGCTCTTTGCACAAGCTGTAACGCTCTTTTAGGTTCACAGAGTTGGCCCGGGCCCCTGCAATGCTTGTTATGCAAATGAAATAGCAGATGCATGATGGTTTCCTCCTGTAACTGTTGGTTACCCAGGAGATGGAGGGCCCACTGTCTTTCACTCACTTGTAAAGAGAAAACACAAGATTCTGCCATTCTTATTCTGTTTTGATTGACTTTTTATCATGGTGGTCTAGTGATTATATTTTCAACACGTACACATTAAACACACCAGCACAACAAGGCATTGCTGTAGTGCAGAAAGAAATGTAATTCTGGTGCTTTCAAAAGAAAATTAAACATCACTGAAGCAGACAACACCGAGATAAAGCTTGAAAAACTACATAAACAGTCCTGTCACAGTATCACCACCTCTTTTATATATTTATATATATATATATATATATTCTTGTTCATTACTAGACACTTGCCTGTAACACCATAAGCTCCCTGTGTGCTTGACTTACCATCCCCCTCCTATCTGCACTGGGAGTCTGTGCTACTATTTGAACATTTTTTAGCATTGAGCCCTTCTTTGTCATATGGATGTCCTGATCTTTTAAGCTTGGCATGTTACAGCTGCACGAAGGCCACCGTGTTGTCCACCAATGGGAAATGTTCTAGAAAATCCACTCGGTCCCCTCCTGCGATTGACAGGTGTTTTCAGTGGCATGAAAGACAGAGTATAATAGTTTGTGTGTGTGTCATACTGCTGACAGTCCTGCAGCAGCATTACTGCAGTGAGGCTGAACACATGAAGTCATGTGTTAATGGTCTCCTGACCTCTGGGTCTTAACCTGTGACCACATTGTGTTACAGATGACACCTTGTTTGGGAACAGGCTCTTTCAGTATGTGGTTAAAGGGGAAGGCTGTCATTGCACACTGAAAGTAGAAGCACCTCAGTAAAGGGTTGCATCAGCAAAGCTACTGATAAGTGGTCGGATCATTTTCATGCATTAACATTCAAAAGACACTTTGTATTGACCATATATAATTGAACGTGGTGTGGAGAAGGTGGCATATGATTTTGATCCAAGTCCCATTTGATTTGGTATTTTTTAAAGGACAATGCACACTGGCAGCATATGTAAGGTTCTATGAATATGAATATTTTTTTGGCTAACATTTCCTCAGGCCATTGCAGGTCTCTGTTCCTTCACAGGTTAGTATTGTAAAGACAAATGGGTACAATTGAGCAACCATGCCAATGTATTAAATGAATCCTTTTATATTACACCAGGGTTTGAGGCTAACACCGGATTGAAAATTCTCAAGATTCTAAATGTCAAATCATAATTAGATTAAAGGTTTCTAAGGGGACAGTGCATGGAACTTTGAAAGGCAACACATGGATTAGTTGCATCCAAAGCAGGATCAGGCAGACCCAAAGTAAAATCGCCACCTGAAGGTCTGTACACCAAGCTTAGTTCCCCGAGAGACCAAAAAGCAACCCCATCCTAGAAACAGAATTCACTAGATAAAGAAAACCGGACTTGAATGAGAAAATTCCTGTCAAAAGAGGTCTGTCTTAGTAGTGGTCTGGGAGAACAACTAAAACACTTCTCAGGGGGAAAAACAAGGCCAAACACTTGAGGTGGACTAAGAAATGCCTGAATTTCCCAGTGGATCACTGGGAAATATGTTTGAGATGTAGTCAGTAACAGAAGGGTGCATGTGAGGAGATGAACAGGAGAGAGAATGATACCACAGTGTTTCAAACCCACAGTGAAAAATGCTGGTGGGAAGATTCAAGTCTGGGGCCGGAGTCAGACACCTGCACAGACTAGACTACACCCAGAAAAAGACTAGGCATCACTCGATTCTTTAGAGACGTGCTCCACCCTCTGGTCGATCTTTGTGGAGAAGGATTCATACTGCAGCAGGATAATGAGGCCAAGCACACCTCAAAGCTTTGACAGAAATATCTTGGTCTACTTTGACCATAGAAGACCAAGAAGTCCTGAATGTCATTGGCTGTCCTCCACAGTCACCTGACCTCAACCCCATTGAACATTTACGGAGCACTTGAAGACTGACAAAGCCAAACCTTCTTTGACATCACAAGACGCTTTGTGGAACACTGTTGAGTCATGCTGGGATGACATGAGTTATCAGGTTTTGCACAAACTTATGGAGTCCATGCCAGCACTCATGCATGCTGTCATTAAAGCAAAAAGGGGCATACCATATACTAAGATATTCTGACACTCATAGACTGTTTTCAAAGATTTAACTTTTCATTCAATGAAAAAAAAAAATTATTATGTTTGCCCTTGATCGGGGCATCAGTGAGCACCTTGCCATCGTTGGATGCACCTATACATAACGTCTCATAGGTGCTTAATTGAGTTTAGGTCAGGGAAACAAGCAGGGCGATTCAATGGCCTCAATGCTTCCAAGCATTCTCCTCTGTGGTACCGTTTTGCTATGACATGGAGGTCTGTGCAATCCTGCAAGGATATGCCTCCCCAAAATGTTACTGACCCACTGTCAAACCGGTGATGGTTGATGTTACAGGCAGCACAATGTTCACCACGGCGTCTCCAGACTTCCCGCCGGATACATGTGCTCATGTGTGGAGAGAACAGGGTCCTGATGATGGACCAGCCAATTCTGGTGTTCTCACACAAATGCCGATCGAGCTGCATGGTGCTGGGCTGTGAACACACCCTCATGGGTGCTATGGGGTTTCTTACAGTTTGGTCATTGATGTCCCTGAAGTCAAACTGACTTCTTGTTATGCTGTGATGGTTCCATTAATTCTTTCAGCAGTGTATATTACCCCAAATATTGGTATGTTCCTTTTAAACCTTTTTTTTACCTCCTTTGTTGAGTTCATTTTCTTTGCCTATTGAAATTCCTCGAAAAAAAAAAAGCTTTTTTCAAAGCAGAAAACAAAGGACCATATGAGGACAAGGTATTAAGTTGTGAAATAGTTGCCGTGTTTCTGGTTGACAAGCTCGAGTGGAGCCTAAGACATTGTGGTTGCCACCGAGCAGAGGGGTCTTGATATGAGCAGCCATTAAGCCTGTTTTGGCCTAACTGTGCACCTATGAGTTCCTCATAAAGAAATGAACAGAAGCGCCTTACTGAATACTGAGATTTGTTCTGATGTGTGGTCAGGTCATTGTCATGCTGGAAGATGAATCTGAGGGCATTTTTTCAGCTCCCTGTACGTATGTGATGGAGCCCAATATGGCAGAATCATTGATACAACACAATGCGCAGTATGTCTCAGTGTTGCCATTAGCCAGGGGATTATTAATATTTGTTGTATCTTTTGCATGTGCTGTAAGTCGTAGTTTGACAAACTGTGCCTCATTACAGAAAGTTTGGAATGTACTGTCCAACATAGGTTACGTACAGCAGATGATTACAGCTAAAACACAAGAATCTTGCAAATTAGCAGTTTAATCTCCTGTAGTTTAAACATTTTTGTCCCTCAACGTGATATTGGTATTGCTATCCAGCTGCTTTGTGAATTAAGCACATCATTCAGGAAGTTTATGACTGGTAACATATGCTGAATCTCTCAGCTGACAGACTCAGTCTGTCTGATCAATCCAAACCTGTTTTGTTTTGTCCAACTTCTGAGGTGCCAAATGTCTAAATGGGACATATGTGGCTCTTAAACCACAGCGATGTTTCTCTCTCTGTAATCCTGACAGGCAGCGGGCAGCCTGGCCAGAGCACGGCAATTTATTTCAAGCCTTCTGGGAAGAGAAAAGTTGGGCTGTCAGAGAATAGCCTTAGTCATGGCTGCAGCTCCCTGGAGATGGCTGGCTTTAGTGATGCAGAAGAAACCAGGCAGCTGCACATTTTCGAATTGGCTGCATTTCACTCAGTCCCTGTTAGTCTGTAGGAGGACCTCCCTCAGAACTAATTCTCAGTCAACATTTCTGTTGAAATGTAGAAGCATTCAGTGCATTAAGGTTTGAACACTGTTACACAGTGCATGTAACTCTTTAGTAGTAGTAGTCTTTTAAAGTAGTCTCTCTGCCTCTCTGGCGTGTCCTATTTTTAGGGTGTACCAGCAGAGATGTTATGGTGGTTTGTGGTGAGTGCTGACTCCATGTCACATTTTGTGGCTTCTGACAGTTCAGCCATGTAACCCTCTGATTCCACCGATATGATTGCCAGAGCTGACAGCATCCGTTCTAGACAATGCTCGAGGCGCGCCACTACATGTTTCAGTGTCCCAGGGGCAGATCTCCACTCTGCTCCACAGAGAATACGTGCAGAGTTCATTTTTGATGGAAGCAGACTATAGCTGTGTCAAGCCGCACAGAGCAGATCAAGCCAGACAGGAAGTCAGACACAGGAACGGCATAGATCACACATGATAAACAAAAATAAAATGAAATAAAACTCCCTGTGCAGACTAGGGATCTACAGCACAACACAGTTGGAATTATTAACAAACAGCACTCTGGATGGAACAAGACGTTGGGGAATCTCAATGGGATGCTCTCGGCGGTCCCTGTTAAGCAAGCATTTCTGTCCTTGTCTGAAGTCGGAACCGGATATTTATCGTCCGCTCCTGCTCTGTTAGCTGTGAGTACTCCCCTGGACACGCTGCACGTTCCTGTCCCCACACTCCCCCACACTGAAAAAAATGTTGCGGTATGTGTGGGATGCTCCTCGCCATTTATCTTTGACATTGGACTGTAAGTGATGATTGGAGTTTTTTAAGGCCAAGCTAAGTGAGAGTGGGTTCTCATGTGGATCAAGTCAGCATTGGAAAGTTGTTTTTTTTTTAAAAAAATCTATTCTGATACAGTTACTAATTGCCTTTTACAAAATATAGTCAGTAACATAACTTTGAGTTACTTTTTTATTACTTCTGTACCAAACATAAACAAATAAAGAGTAGAGAAAAGACATATCAATAGGATGACTTTTTAAAAGAAATCTTGAGGGGTGTGTGAGACTTGTGTTGTGAGTGTTGTCACTCTCCCCCTTCACAGACTAGTCATTCTTTATCTTACAATTGTAATCCTGTTAGTGATCTATTTTACTGAAGATATCTGGAATCGGATTATATCTTTTTCTTTAACTTTACCAGAATACAGTCAACATTTTTTGTTGTATCCTGCTTATGTAATCCTGTTACATGTATTCCGTTACTCTTGAAGCCTGTATCATCCATTAACCAGTGCACATTAGCTGCAAGATGGGTGACACCATGACTGATCCGTCCTGTTTGTTTGTCGTAATCCCCTCCCGTTAGGCACAACCCTTTATCTTGCCATATGAGGTCCTGTGATAGCCACTCCCAGAGGAAAATTGTAGTCGTATGTAGTAATTGCAATCGCCATAGTCGTAGTCCTTTTTGGTCTCAAACATTTCTCATATGTTTCTATAGGTGAGACTTGAGACTTTACCGCTTAAACCTTGCTCCTTTCCAGCACTGGGGAGACATTCTGAAACTTCACTGAGAGCTTGATGAGATCTCCTTTGGAACTCACAGGGAGCCCAAGTTGAGATTTTCTGCACCTGTTTCTTAGGAGAAACAATTGAGAAACCGGAGAAATCAGCCACAGCCTCACTTTTGGTCTCACATAGATCTCATAGTTGTCTGGGAGAAATGAATGAGACACTACTAAGATCTCTTTTCCAATTTTCGTTTCCTCTGGGCTGTTCCCCTCAGTGAGGATGCTTGTAAACAGCACTGACATGTAACGATTCCAGCCTCAGTTACGAGAGCCATTTCAAGTACGAGTACCTGATGTTCTGCCTATAATCCCCAACTTTGAAACCACAGTTTTACCAACACCAGAGGCAATACATCTGTTTTTTTTATTAATCAGATTTCCCTACTGAGGTCATACAGTTACATATGCACTTGTTCCAATAGCTCAGCAAAGTCCACAAGATGCAGGTGAAAGGTTGAACTTGCTGAAAGTTGAGTTATATTTGGGATGGGAACTTAAATCTTGCATTAAACAGTCACCTGGGTTGTATTATTAAAGACTGTATTATTGTGAAGCTCCAACGTTATTAGTCCTGTTACCAGTACGCATAGTAGCGTTTCATGCCTGGCTGTCATCCCCAACATTGACTGCTCTGCTCCGTCAGCCCTGCCCGTGTTGAGGCGAGCAGAGTAAAGGAGCTCCTCCTCAGAACACTTGTTACTGTCAGTTGAAGAAAAACCTTTGCGAGTATAAAGCCAATACTTTATAAGGACACCAGGTCTGGTCAACGTGAAAAAGTGACACTACAGTCAGCTCCGTCTGTAGTCGTAAATCTATCACTGGTATGGCAAATACAAGCACAGTGCACCAGCTCTGCTGTATGCCTCATATCTTAGATTCTTGTAAACTTTGATGCTGACTGAAACAAACCTGGCCCTGTACCAGTGGTGGGACACCTAGTGACAGATTATATATTTTATTGATTTTAGATTGTTTTCCAGGAAGATATTACTGGAAGCGTATCATTACTAAAGCTTACTGCTGCTCTCTTTGTTTTTTTAATTTACTTTTCAAAAATTAATAATTTTTTTTTAACGGTGGGAAATCTTTGTATTGAGCGAAGTCTGTCAGGTTTGTTATGGTAAGTGGGTTTCTCCCACTGTGTGAAGAAGAGGCCAGCATGTTGTTGCTGCCGCTGAAACTGTGCATGCTATGACGAGGCAGTTGAGTTACTTTAGCCTCCTTATTCATCACATGGCTGGATAAGCATAATAGCTGCTTAAAAGGCTTTGTATTGTGTTCACTGTCACAGTAGACACATTCAGAAGTCTCTGTTCATGCACTACTTACTACTTGCATTCTTCATATTAGAGTTGTGTGAAAATCAGCGATGAGCCAGGCCAAAGTACATTAAAGGGGAAACATTGTCGAAAGTATTGTAAGATCCAGGAATTTCCTCCAGCTCACTGTGGAAAACCACCTGTGTTCTGTGTTGGGATGCATCAGTAGTGAGCTAGGAGGAGATTTTAAACTGTAAGTAATTTGCCTGCATGGATACACGGTCGGCGTGAACACTTTTACTGTGTTAAAGTGAAACGCAGTGATAAGTGGTGCTCAGCTCAGTTTCCCTGGGCGGATGAAGAAAAATAAGTTGTAGTTCTATATTTGACGCAGAAGGGGGTGCAATTTGTCTTTGCCCTTGGTACTAAACTAAATCACCTCACAGTACAGGTGTCCATCATGTTCAGGAAATAATGAGAGTATGTATGCAGACTGCACCTGATCCTAGCTCTGCCTGGCATGATCTTACACTGCCTGTGTCGCTGATGATATCATGTGTCATGTGCAGTTGGTTTTCCTGAAACATCTGTGACTGTAGTGACATACTGGATGGCTAAATTACACCTTGCACATTCAAATAATTTGCTCTAAATTATTATTACTGTGAATACTGCACCTTATGTATTTTATTTAGCTGCTTAAGCATTTTATCATTTTATTGTTTCTATATTTGTCCTTGTAGTTTGATTGTATTCGTATTTGAATATACTCAGTGCTACCATTAATAAAGGTATCTATGTGCTCTACTGTAAGATATTAGTGCTACTGTATATTTTGAGTTTATATCAAATTTGATGTCTGTCGGGACCTAATCATTTGCTGAAATTGTAATATTTGTTCAATTAAAAAACCCTTCTGTTGAAATAATGATATATATATAAAAGTGATGGGGGTTAAAGGAGTCTGAGTGATAGTGAAAAGTGAACCACATTGTTTGGTTGTGTGTTAGTGTGATGGAGCAGCACAGCCCCTGTCCCTTTGTTTTCACTCGGCCCTTGGTTACAGAACAGTGGAGTCACTGTTTGCTCATTCCTACTGATGCATAATGATGTGTGAGGACCACACTTCTAGTTTTGTGAATTTTATACTCACGCATTTTAAAAACCCTAATGATTTTTCACACATTAAAAGTAGGTTGCCACTGACAGCAGGTGTGTTTGGTGTGTGAGGGGAGGTGCTCAGTCTGGGGACAATATTATTCATATGAGTTGCTACATAATGAGAGGGCCAAAATCTGAACCAGCTCGCTGAATCCCATGTTTTCAGACCCAGGCAGCTCACAGAAAACTTACACGGACAATTTGTGGTTTGGTCTGTGCTCTAGATACCTAAATGTGTGTGTGCAAGCACCAAAAAAGTGAGTTTGTATGAATTTCCCCTTTAAGTAGTGGTGGTAGAGACAGTGCAGGGGTTTCATGGGCGTACTGCAATACTAAACTGCATCCTATTCTCCAAAGATCAGGCCTCACGGCTCATCAAATTCATTTGTGTACCAGACAGTGAGTCAGATAGTAGTCTGTGGATACTCTTCCTGTCGTCCGCAGTGTTTGGTGACTTTTGCCGCTGCCATTTGGTGATGATTAGACTGCTGGTAGTGCTTGTAAGTGCTTTTTATTTCCATTTCCGCTACTGACATGATTAAACATACAAACCATTTTTTATGGTAATCTCTTGCGCAATATTTTTCAAGAACTACTTAATACAGGAACTGAATGTTCAGAACTAATAGTCATGATATGTTGATCATGCATGAAAAATGATATTTTTCTAATATGAATGTAACTTAACCAGGAGAAGGCAACTTCAGAAACTGAAGTTATGTGATCATCTGCAGGGAAGACTGTGGTTCGGAGATCAGTCTGTTGGAGTTGTGGGAATTACAACGACATTCAGTGCGTTTGTAGCTATATAGTTATGCTACACAGCGAAGGGTCTTCTTCAACACCACAGAATACATTAGAGAAAGGATCAGAATGTTTGGCTGCTGTTGATCATTGGGATGGCAGAGCTGATCCAGTGTGGCCACATCGTCTGCTATTTATCCAGTCTGGACTTAAATGTCAAAGCATTAGAACTACTTCTACAGACAAGCTTCTTAAAGACTTCTTTACAGATTCAAGATCTCTCTACTACTGTGTGCATAAAAGATCCGTACCGTGGTGTCTGTAGTGCAGAATGTAGTGTGAACAGCAGAGCCCTCCACCTGTGCGGGGCTCTGCTGGTTAAGCTCAAAGTATTAAGTAACTGTTGTGGCAGGACTTTCTCCTCCCTCCCTCTTTCTCTGCCGCTGTGATCAGGGCTAAGTCTGTTTAAAATAGTAACAGGTTGTGAAGCTGGAGCCTCCACAGACCCAGAGATCTGAAGCGGGGCAGCAGAGAACTCCTGGGGAGGGGCGAGGAGGAGGGAGACGGCTACATGTTGCTCACTGACTGAATTCTTCCAGAATGCTAAGTTTTATGTATTTCCTCCGCACTTTCTTCCAGGTAAGCCTTCTCAGTTCGCTTAGAGTCCGCTGAATAGAAAGATGCAGGTCTTGGTTCGTCTTGTGTAGTTTCACTACACTGGCTGACAGAGGAATGTGGTTACTTCTTTACTGTTGACAAAATACCTGAATTCAAACAATACGTTGAAATAATGCTTAAACATGGTGGAAATATAATTAACATGAGGGTGCTGTCAGCCTCTCTGAAGATGGAGGCTTTGACAGCAGCACTCAAAACCACAGAGACACTACGTCAGACATTATAACGCTAGTGCAGCAGGATGAGTGTTTGGCCTTCAGGAGTGCCGCTTGTAACTTTCTCAACACCATTGCTCCTCCACACTACCTCCCACTCAACACTGAGCAGTGTCAGGGTACCACAATGTCCACATTAACAGAAAAATAAAGTGACACCTGTTAGGATTTACAGCATTGTTGAGAGAGCGATGGTAAACTAAACCTGCTCTCTGCATCACTCTGGGTATAATGTAGTCGCAATCATGGGCTCACACGAGGTTTCATGAGTGAACAGTGTAGCTCAGAGCTCCCTCTTCGATGCAGACTGTACTGGAACATCCTCCACTAACCATTAAACCATCCAGATGGGGTGTTAGCGGTCAGATCTGGCTAACCTTTGGGGTAAGGTGATGAGTGAGATAATGACAGGCCATTCATGTGCAGATATTGTGTTTTATCATCATCTTATATATGAACTGCTGTCATGATTTCATTATTGTGACTATTATTTTCTTTTTACATTAAGGTTGCCTTTACTCACTTTTATATACTTTTTTTCTATCCTACTTTTGACAGCCAAAACATCAATCAATCATCGATTAACAGGAGACAATATGTTTTATGTTTTTGGAACTGACTTTTGTAAATATTAGCTTATTCTGAATTTGATGGCTGCAACATATTTCAAACCAGCTGGGACAAGGACAGTAAAAGACTAGAAAAGTTGTGGACTGTTCAAAATGATTTCATTGTGGTTTTCTTTACATTGCACATCGCATCCCAACGTTTTTTAAATCAGAGTCGTGATGACTAATGTCTTAATTATTGTAAAGATTAATTTTTTTTAGTTTGAGATTAAGTAACAATTCATTTACCTGAAGCTAATTATTACTATCTAATGTATACAACATTGCTGTGTTAGCATATTGATAAAGATAAAAAATAGACCCCGTTTGTCAGATGCCTGAAGTACTAGACCTAAAAGTACTAGACCTCAAAATCAAAAGGATCACGGTGTAATGTAATTGCTGGATGTCATAGCAGTTGAGAGAGTATCCAAGATTGGGATGTGGTTAATTGTTGAAGTGTAGCCTCAGCGAAGCGCTTGCCCTACACCATTGCCTGACGTACACCTCCCCAGAAATGTCACTGCAGGTCGCAGCGACACTGACTGCACAGAATGTAATCAGTTCGCTCGGGAGCGTTGCATGTTCCAGTCTCCGCTTAGCGGCGGTGCTAATGAGTGGGATTGAGACCTGTAGTTTCCCCAATAAATGCACTGCACTTTCTGGCTGTTGCAGTCCATCCTGACCAGTTGATCTGTTATCAGTCGAAGCCACTTATGAGATGTCATGAAAACAGACTACGATCAAAATTGAATGCAAAGATAATTATGTTTCCCCTATTCAAAAAATAAACAGCTGCACAACATGACAAATGAGGTCATCAAGTTGAGAAGCTGGCTAAACAGGTTGTGTATCACTTGGAGGTGAGAAGTGATGTAGTAATATAACGAGTTACATCAATTACTTTTGATTCCAAGAGATAAGTAAAGAAATAGTATTACTTTTTAACTGAGTATAAGCGAAAATGTCTTATTACACTTGCTGAGTAAACTGGTTGGTGACTGATGCTACAGCAGTGGGAGTCAGGCCTGAGGGATGTGAGTGGAGCTCTGAGCCGGGGTTCAGTGAGTGATCCACACCCTGTGCTTCTGTCCACCGGGAATCTAGTGGTTCATGCTGGAGCTTTACTGGAGGAGAACACATGGATGAAGCAGCAGGATTTTCTGACGTCACAACTAGTTTGCAAGCGAATCACTGTGCAACTTATATAAGTGTGATGTGGAAGCTTGAAGCCTCCAGCAAACACACTCTCAACGAAGAAGCATCCTGTGACAAGTACTTAAACTGCTGAACTAAATAATATCTACATAAAACATTCTGGGTTTTTCAGTGAGGTCGAAGGCAGGCGTGTGGATAATTACGTGTAGATAATTACTTTTGAATGAAAAGTCATTTAAATGAGTGAATAAACAAGTATTTTTATGTCTTAAAATGTGTCCGGGTGGATCTTTGAACAAGCGTCCCGTCGTTAGAGCACATCCACCCCACATCACTGAAGGCTTCTATGGGTTTCTCTTTATTGAACTCTTTGGTGTAATATGGGTCTATTGCCACATTGCAAGGTACTGTGCCCAGACTTTGCCCTGATAACCTTACAATCCTCTTACCCTACCGTTTGAACGCAATGAGCACACAAGGTCTTATTTTACCGATTAAGCTAACGCCACATTTGCACGGTCATCAATTCCCGCTGTAGATGAGGCAGAGATACCGACTTTCTCCTCTAACCCCAACAGGCCATAATGCTTGCATCTTTTTTCAACCTGTCAGGTCAGCGCAGCAGGTGTATTGTAATCTACTTTGGCTGTGTTTAGATAATTTGTTTCGGCATTTTCTATTTTACTATTTATCGTAAAACTGCCCACACACTAAGCGTCAGGAGAAGTGTTAGGTTTTTTATCTGCTCAGTGAACTCCATATATAGGATCTATGAAATATTTAATTCACTCATGTATAACCGTTGCAGAAAGCTGCAATGGAAGGAATTTAGACAGGCCTCATCAGACTCCTGTGGTGAGTTCCCACAGTTTGGAAAATGAGATGGCATCTCTGCGTTATTAGTCACTTTGTGTCCAGTGAATGTTGTGAAGAGGGCTGGTCTGGCAGTGAGAGAGGGTCAGGAGGGCAGGGCCCTCTCAGGCCGATACACAGCTTACTTGTCATTGTGAGTGATTCTCCTGTGCAATTCTGGCACACACAGAAGTTATTAAATCTTTCCTTCATTGTCAGAGTCAGGGAGGCTGTAATGAATCCATTAGCAGCCTGGGGTTCACACCGTTAACACTGATGAAACTTTAGGCTGGCTCCAATGTTTCTGACAGCTTCTTAGCATGCACCTCCTTACATTAATCTGATGGCAATTTGATAGGCTGTCCTGAAAGTCATGATGGCAGTCTTACTAGGTCAGACTTGTAACACTTCTGTATAACTTGCCTCAGAGCTCTAGTCTGAACTGAATGCTGTCAGCACAGCACATTAGATGCAGCATACAGAGAGATTCGAACATGTGTTTTTACACCTTCATCACTGTAACAGCTGGAATCTATTATATTGATTATCATTATTTTTTTTCTCCTAGCTACAATTGTAAATATGAACGGAGCACATATATGGCACAGTTGAAACAAATACCACTCCCACTGTCTCACTTGTTCAAAAGCCTTATTCACTGCTGTGCATAAGCCAAGAAAACCATCAGGATGTTGTTCCTCAAAAATGTATAGTTTTCAGTTATAGTTCAGTTTGTTGGGGTAGAAAAACACCGCTAGTTTCATATTTGCACTACCGTACACAAAAATAGATTTTCACAGATATATCAATGTATTTTTATGGGGGCTAATGTGACAGGCACGTTGACGTCAAAGGTACATGACTACATTAAGAGAGAATACGGGTGTTATAATTGTGTCCATGGTACAATTACGCTACTACTGCCCTGCTGTTACTGAATTTGTGTGTCTCTTGCTGTGTCTCTCCTCCCAATAAGCTACTTAAAGCTGAAGTAGACTGTTGAAATCTACAAATGCAAGCTACGTTTCTGAAGTATCCTACCTAAAGAAATCCCAGCCCTCCCTTTAGAGCCACTTGAACTGCCTGACTACGCTCTGTGACAGAATGCCCTGAAGCTCTCAGCTGGGAGGTGTATAAGTGGCTTGTTCAGTACATTCAATGAGCTCTTTTACCTTTTTAGACTAATAAATACAGAAACAAAGAACCGTGGTAAATGCTGAAATGCCACAATCATGTAGACTTAAGTAAAGTAGCCGTACCCAGCTATACCCAGTTTGATAGTTACTACTGGTGTGTGCTTAATGCTAACATCAGCTGCTACGGGAGTGTGTTGCTGGTGTTGTGGCTCTTTTACTGGGCTCGGGGACTCTCTGCGTTGTGGTTCTCAGTTAGCTGCTGAACATCAGTCTATCACTGCAGCACACTTGTTCTTTAGGTTGAGGGCTGTGTGCTTAGGGGTTAGGGTTAGGGTTAGGGTTGCTTAGTGCTACTGAGTTAGCAAGTGTTTGAAGAACAGACTCAGTAGCTGTGTGATGTGAGCGCGGCATATTGTTGTCATCGCTAACCATAACCAATGTCTCACATGTAATAAAATACCTAACACTGGCATAATGAACACAAAAACCCCCCCAAAACATGGCTATTGTTATTACTCACCACTATGTTAGTATTTGGAAGTTTTGGCTTCAATTTCTCTGCCACTAGCTCGCTAACAGCTGTAGCAATGCATCTGCCTACTCTTGTGTAAGACTTGTGTAAGTCATACACAACAAGTGCAAAGGTAACAGGTAGAACACGTATAGGTAACTAGGTAAGCAGCTTGACAGACAAGTGTCCAATCGTTTTATAAAAACTGAGTGTGACAGTTGGACAGGCTTATTAGAGGCCAGCAGCAGTTCTTTTCTTTTATTTGTCAGAGCATTCGATGTGTTGAGTGTTTTGTTTTTTTTTTTTTTACTAATATAACAAAAAATGCTTACCAACTGTAACTTTGATTTTGCACCATAAACTCCTTCCACCATCCCAGTAACTTATCAGCCTTCCAACATCCTGTCCAGGTTTTTACATTGGTCTTAACTCTTAACAACACAGTGGGTAGGCCCAGGTTGCATGGTTGTTATTATGAAGATTTTACAGTATTATCCACGTGATGGTAAAATAAATGAAGATCGTGTTTGTGTGTGTGTGAGAAGCTGGTGCAGGAGGAAATGCTGGCCAGAATAATTGAGTCTCCAGAGGATAAACTTCAGTTTTTTGGCTGCTTCTTTCCCACACAAGTTATTGGTATTCTAACCCAGATCTCTGAGGCCTGTTTTCAGAGGTACCTCTCTTTGTGCTTTGTTTCCATGGTAGTGTCCTTTGGAGGGGAGACAAGCTGGGCTAAGTGAAAGGGCTGTGTGTTGTGTGTGTGTGTGTGTGTGTGTGTGTGTGTGTCTGTTTATGTGTGCTTATGTGTGTGCTTATGTGTTTGTTTTAGCGCCTGCAGTTTTCCTATCTGTGGATGGAAAAGGAAGTTAGTTTTTTTTTTTTTTCATTTTATCAATCACTTAAAACACAAATTACATGATAATAATAAAGTCTAATAATGTTGCACCTTGTTTCAACATGGTAACATAATGCTTGTATAGGTAAAATCAAATACAGATATTAGTAACTTCAAACAACATCATGCAAATACACCAAAACTAACCAGTGTGATAAAATACAGAAAGAGTTAAAGAAGTTGAACATACTTCAGAACATAGGCAACGAGGCAAAAGCACACATTTGCGCTGTATGAATTGACTTCAGAGAGCACAAATGTGTCTCTCGAGAGCAAAGATTTCTCACAAATCAACAAAAATGTGTTGAACCACAAACTTTATTTGAAAAACTGCTTACACATTCTCTAAGTGATGCTGTTTTCACATGAGCAGTTTGCTTTTTCACTGTATTCTGACATTTGAAATGAATGAATTTCAGCTCATTAGCTGTTGTTTCAGGGCAAGACAGAATAGTGCATTGTGTAAGCAGTGAATAGACGCCTTTGTTACTAACTGGAGTGCTCTGTTTTTACTGCTGGCTGTGGACGGTTAGCAAATCAAATGTGCTCAGGCGAACTGAGTAAATGATGACCTTTCCACTAATTCATGTTGACTGACATCAGTTCTGCCCACAAATCACAGGAAACACTTTATTGCCTTTTTGCATATGAAAAAGTATCAGGACAGACAGTCAATGGGAATAGCTGTTGTTCCTGCTTTAGCTAGAAACTGTGTGTTTTAAAAAGGGTCGAGGAAAGAAAAATCCAAGTTCAGTATAAATAATTTATGGATAACATTTCCTAATGAATATGCTAAAGTGTTGTTCGGGGATTAGATTGGGGGGGGATTCATGGTGGTCCACATTTCACATTACAAATGTGTAAATGAAAACAAAACCAGGAAATATAACATTATTCATATTTTTCATTATATCATTAATATTTTTCGTTCATGGACTCGTAGCAGTAGTAGTAATTAACATGATTAATCACAATAATTAAAGCTTGAGTCTATCAATCCTGGAGAGCTAGCAAGCGAGCTAGCAAGATTTGAAAGTGGCACTGCCTCTAAGTTCCACCCTCCCCATCCCGTCAGTGCTCCGTCCAAAGCCACGCCCCCACAAACTTGAATGTGCATCTGGCAGTGGGACTCAGCAGGGAGAAGGAGATGCCGGAGCACAATTCAGCTGAATTTAGCACAGAGCAGGCAGGAAGTGAAGCGCCGAAATAACAAACAACATCCGGTTACTTTTCAAAATAAAACGCTCCATGTTGACACCAGCACACCTCGTGAGCAGTGTTGCCAGATTGGGTGGTTTTCCACCCAATTGGGCTTCTTTTGTTTACACCAAGCGGGAAAAAAAATACATTGGGCAGGTGAATAAAATTTGGGCTGCTTTTGTCCACATTGGTGACTTTTTAATATTATGAAAACAGCTTGCTCTCTCATTGTTCAAGTTAATGGAAAGACACTGATCCTGATGAGAAGATTTTTATGTCACCTTATCTTATTTGCGCTGTGACTGATTACTTGTATGGCATTTGCTTGTTAATTTAAAAACTAGTTTTTCAAGGTTTTTCTGTGCTTGGAATCTCAATCAGCTGCTGTACGGCCAGGTCGCTGTGCAACTTTCAGCACCACAGGCGTGGAAAGGAGGAGAAAAAGAGAGGGAGGGAGGGCGAGGTGCTCTGTATGTGCATAATTTTGTTTTGTTTTGCATGTAGTCCTCATCCTCAATTTGTGATGTAAATAATGAAATGTATTAGTCCTACACAGCTTAAAAGTGCACCTTTTTATGTGCAGCTGGCATTATTACTTATCTGGGCCTGGCGCTAGGATGCCAGAGGTTCATTGATTTACTGCGCTCTTATTGGTTGCAATGTGCAAAAACCTATTTATCACTTATGTTATTTTATTAGGTTATTTGATGCAGATATGAAGTTCTGGATGTGTTTTCTATTGCATGTGTTATGATTTTACGGGTTTACATGGGTGTCTGTCAACTTTGTGGTTTGGGCTGGTTTTTATTGGATTGGGCAGGTTCTAAGATGTGATTGGGCTGGAAACTGTTGATCTGATCTGGCAACACTGGTTGTGAGGCCAGCTGTCTACCGTACTACACCATGGCGGACCCAGGCCGCAACCAGTGGGGACTGCCGGAAGGCGGAGCAAAACCAGATCGGAGCTGCAACGCAGGGGACCGTATCCAGTGGAAACTGGGCCGACTCATTAGCCATTCTCATGGCTAAAAACAACACACAAAGGAGCTAATGTTAGCATTGGGCTAATATAAGCTACAAACATAGCCAAGTTGGCAAAAATTACATATTTCATACAACATTCAAATCATTACCTGTCCAACAGAAAGAGAGAAACCTCTGCATCACTTTTCAGGCCCTTCACATGATCCAGTTATCTCCACCACTCAAACACCACACTGATTGGTCAGCTTTTTCTCAGTCCTGCAGCTGCCACAGATGTCTGATTATTATCGTTCCTTTTTCTGAATACATCATGTATTGACTACTCTCAGGACAGCAGGACCATTTCACCCAGTATAACAAAATGTGTTTCTGAACAACATTACAGACCCTAGCTTTAAGCTTTAGTTACTGAATGAAATGTTTTTTCAGCTTGAATTTGACATGGTAGAATTAAATTAAAGAACTACATTGCAGTGCGTAGCTTAAACCTGCCAAAATACAAAGTGCTGGAATTCATTCAATCATTTATTTTCATGAACAGTTCAAGGGAGATATTTGAAGGTGGCCATCTGTCTAGTATGAGCTGATAGCATCCAGGTTAGAGAAGGGTGGAGGAGGTGAAGCCAAGGCAAGCAGTCACATGTTCAGATTCAGGTTGAGTTACAGACAAGTTAGTTGGCCTGTCAGACCTTATGGTGGAGCTGTTGGTTCTCTTGGGACTGAGCAGGCAGAGCAGAATAAGGCAGCGATAGACATCTGAGAATGAATCCACAGTATTATCAAGAAAGAAACTATCAAAGAGATGAAAGACTTGCAAAATTATTTCAAGTAATACCATTGTTAGCCAGGGAGAGACGAAAAAAGTGAGACTGGGACACTGATTAGCATAAAGTGTACAGCGTAAAGGGACGGCAACTTTAACAAGCCTTTGATGTAAAATTACAATTAAATGAACCTTTACATAGTAGGACAAGAGAGCATGGAATGGGTCAGATAGACAGTGCTAAATGACCTCAGGTATAACTGTGGTATTTCTCTAATGTTTCTTTTCTATATATGTTCTGATTCTCTTCTTCCTGGTGATACAGTTGTGAAAATAATGTGATTTTTTTTTTTTTGTTTTAAATTCAGATTTAGTTTTTATAGCACATTATTTTAAAAGATTGGATAATAATCTAATGTACAACCATTAGTTTGAAGATAGAGTAAACCCATAATGACTTTAGTTCAGTGGGACAAATGTGTGTGTGTGTGTGTGTGTCCACAATATATCTGCCATCATGTTTGCCTGTGAGCAGCAGCTTGTGTGTTCTTTTCTCGCATAAATAATTGAGTGACTGATGTAAATGGAGACGGCTGTCTGCTGTAACTATAGACCTCCGATAAGTGAGCCCTCTTTGTTCCATCTGTGTAACCACATTCACAATAAATATTCACGGTTAGGCCATTTTTCTGTATACCATATAACTGCTGCTAAATGTTTTTAAAAAATATTGTGTTTGTAGGGCTCACAAAGGAGGTTCACATGTTAAAAAGGATTGGGAGTATATTTGTCTGTGGGAACAGAGTGAGTCCCTGATTTTGTTACAGCACCCAAAATGTCCATTTTATGATAAAGTATCTGTGTGAGTTAATTGAGTCAATAAAAACCCACAGTTAAGGTTTTTATTTATTTATTTTTTTTCCTGGCCACGCCAGTCCTTCATCCCAGCTTTCTCCAGTGTGCTGCCAGAGCTTCACTGTCATAATAAACTGTTTGGACACTGGATCCTAGGCAGACTTAGACTTATGTGCACATATTTGGATGATGGTCGGCAGTACACCCCAAGAAAATGTGAATTTCACATCATTTGCATGATTATATCTGTGTACAAAAACTTAGAAAAGCTACAGCAGATAAATCAATTCCACGCACGGCTTGATTTTAAAACTTGCTAAAGAAGACATCCACTGGGGGCTAACTAGAATCATTAGATCTTGGAAAGGTAAGTCAGGTAGTCCCAGTGCACTCCAGATTGATTTTACATTCATTTAGCTTAGGTGCTGCACCTATGCCTTATATTGGAAGTAAAAACCAAGAGATGTTATCTCAAAGTCACCATTGAATTTCAAATCTTCAAAACAGCAAAAACGGCCTTACTGTCCAAATACATAACAATAATAATAAATACAATAAATAAATACAATAACTAAAAAAAATCTGGATAAGTAATACAAGCATGGCATCCCTGTCATTCTAATGAAAGCCTCTCACTCAATATAAAAAGTAAATGGATGTGTATGGAAAATGTCTTTTAGGGCTCAAATGTGTCTGTGATCTACATTTCTGCCTCAATGCTAAAGTCTCCTAGCATGTGAGTGCTGTTCCTCGGTCTTGGTAAAGACATCTCAGCATTCCTTGACTTCTCAGCCGGGCAGTACCAAGCCCAAAATGATTTTTAACAAGTGTGAAATATCTGTAGAGCTTCACTGTAGTGTATGTCGAGGTGTCAATTTCTACCCCAGTGACTCCCACCACCACCCCCTCCTTCCCCTCCTTTATTCCAAGTAGCCTCCACAATAAAGATCAGGTTCTGCCTTCTCTCTGCTGAGATGCGAGACAGTAGGCGACAAGTTGTTGGTGACCTCAGACAACAGGCAGAGGAAGGAGGGGCTGTGTTGGTGATGGGGGGAGCAGTGGTGGATGAGGTGAAACAGAAGGAGAGGAAAATGAGAAGGGTAGTGCCAGAGAGGAAAGAGTAGTTCACAGTCTGGCAACACCAACGACATCAACTGCAAGAGGTAAGTTTTGCGTGTGTGTGTGTGGCTAGCGTTGAAGCTTTATAAAGTATCAGCATGATGATTTATGCTGGCCTGACGTCAGTCGCTTGCTATTGTGTCAGTTACACAAAGAAAACATCAGACAGTTTGAGATGTCTCTTTGTATTTAACCGGCATGTGAACGGGTGGAGCAGAAGTTAGTGTGGTGAGTTAAAGGCTTGGTCGCAGCTGGTGCAGCGAAACGACAAATACTGCGTCTTGAAGAACAGAAAGATGAGCCTTGTTCCTGTATGTGTGTGATGTGTGTATGTGTGAACTCAGTGGAGCCCTGGTGACACAATAGCTGGCTGTCCCCAGCGTGGCTGCAGCACCCACATCCACATTCCCTCCATGCTGACTGTGGGTGGCGTCTGGGAAGCTGTCAGGAGGTGGAGCTGGCTCTGTGGAGAGCTGGGATGCTGAGGCTACAGTTGGTTCTAAAGGTAGTGAGACGAAGAAGAAAGACGGGGGAGTAGAAGATAAAACCCTAGATTGAAGCCCTATCTTCATACAGGTATCCTGTGTGTGTCTATGCTTTTTCTAATAGGAGTTCAGTCAGTCAGCATGTTTCGCTCCATCACAATTGTGCATGTAAGGGCGTTCGTAGAGAGGAAGAAAAAAACCTCCATGCTGTGAGTTTCTCTGGTCAGAAGTTTTCCCTCACCACTTTGTGTCACTTACTGCTGTGTGGATGTGAGGTGCTGGACCAACTCTGTATGATGTCAGGGTTTCCCACAGAGTGGCTGTGTGAGACTAAAAGGGAGTGAGACTAAAAAAATCAAGTTTCTTCAGAATACCTTTTAAGAGGTTGCCTACGTTAGTCTTACATAGCGCTGGTTTAATATCCACCTTAATGCATGCACTCTGGCTTTCCTCTCTCTGTACTTGTCTCCTTTCTGTATTCTCTCTTCAAGCATTACCTGCTTTCGTCATGAATGACAGTTCATTTTTTTCACCCGTGATTCCTTTGCTGTAACTGCAGCTGAGCTACATGTGGAGGAGTAATTATGTGTCCAGTGCAAATGAATGTGTACCAAACACCATTTCAGTAACCAGCTGCACAGCATAGGCCTATATTAAATGCCATTCTTGCAGATGATCCAACAGCTTTACAATCTCCCCTCAGATTTTTGAGAAAAAGAGAGTCCTAGTCTGTGGTTCGCACATCAACAGACATTCAGGAAGTGTCTGTTTTCACCAGCATAACTGTGCAGTGCAGAATATAGCCTAAACAAAGCCACAGTCTTCCTGCTTTAATATGAAACAAGGTTAGTAGTTGATGGTACAGAGCCCCCAAAGGGTCATGTTGAGGATTCCTTTCAGGACTACTTTGGGTTCCCTTGCAATAGTTTTGCATTACTATACGTTCAGTGGTTGTCCTGTGCTTGAGGTTCTCAGCCAGTCCGCCATCCGGCAGCGGAAGGTACGTGCGAATTGTGAGCCGTAGTTGCCCCACCAGTAAAACACACTGATAATTGTGGCTGTTGCAGCTGCACTATCTCTCGACTAGTTAGGTAATACAGACAGTCTGGGTGGCAGAGCAGTAGCAGGGCAGGCTGACAGGAGTGGATAGCCAGCCTTTCAGCTCGATCGAACAAGCCCAGAGAAACTCAAAGAGCAAAGAATGATTTGGCCCCAACTGGATCGGCAGAAGACTGGGGGAGGGGCCAAAGAGGTCGGCGTGTTTGATCCATAAGAATGTGGTACAGAAAGAAGGAAAAGACAAAAGTTTTGCGAGGGAATGCAAAAGTAGTCATAAAAGAATTCTCGCGATGATATGTAGCATCTCGTCAGGGAGGTCCTATAGACACAAATGCAAACAGATCATAAGAAATACTACACAAACACATAACGTAATTCGCTCACGCCCCAGCCCTCAGCTATAGGACAGTAGTATAGAAGATAAATTGATTCCACTCGGATGGACTTTGTATTGGAATGACCTGTGTACTACAGAAAACAAGTGATATTGCACATTTCTGAGCTAATATGAAGAGCTAGATGGAACCAAATCTGTTTCAAATAGGAAGGAATATTAGAATACACACATTCAAAGATAAACTGAACCCAGTAAAAATGTCCTTCTGGATTTACGCCCCAACTAATTATGTAATTCCTGCATTAAGCAATGGTGAGATCTACATGGACGATCCTATCTCTATAGAGTTTGATCAAACATTTGAAGGCCTATGCTAAATGTCAATGGTGTTCTGATAGCAATGTACGCATAATCAATAATTGGCAGAAGTAACTGAGAATTTAATCTATGTCTGGCTTGAAATGAAAAACAATTAATATAGGGTTCCCTGAGCTATTATTTATTGTTTTTGTTGTTGCAAGAGTGTGCAGACCATTTCACATTCATCCTCTCATTATAACAGATTTAGTTCCGTCGGAGCTTGTGGAGAATCTGTATTTTGACAACTTGGGTGTCAAAACAAGTCAATCATGGGTGTGTTTGAATTCACACACGTAATATCATTTCATATGGAGCTAAATGCTGCAATCCATGATAACTTATATAAAATCTTAACTCAAATATACACCTTATATGATATGATCTTTGTGGTACATGCCTAATTTACAGCTTAAAAAGGCACAATGAGAAATTAAAATCCTAATTCAATAAATAAATGAGTGAAAGCCAAAATAGCACCTTAGTGTATTTTCTATAACTCTTTAGTATGTATCATACAGATCAGGGTCCATATTCACAAAGGCTCTTAAGGCTAAAAGTAGCTCCTAACAGGCAAATTTAGGAGCAACTCCTAAAAA
Source organism: Acanthopagrus latus (assembly GCF_904848185.1). Taxonomy (NCBI): domain Eukaryota; kingdom Metazoa; phylum Chordata; class Actinopteri; order Spariformes; family Sparidae; genus Acanthopagrus; species Acanthopagrus latus. Next base: position 3,073,041 of record NC_051057.1, on the reverse strand, counting down.
AAATAAAATAAAAATAAAGTCAGTCGTAACTTTAGGACTCCTATTTTTTTTAAAATAAGAGTTTTAGGCTTAAAAGTAGCACCTAAGTCTGGGAGACCTTAGAAGTAGTCCAGAGGACTCCTAACTCGCTAAGACCAAGTCACAGCCGAATGTTTTGGAGACGCTAAATGACAGGGAATTGTTAAAACGATATCGGATGGACCGCGAAGGGACTGAAGTTGTGGTTTAGTTGGTGAGGGACGCAATAACGTTTCCAACCAACCGAAACAATCCAATAACGCCGGAGTTAAAATGTTTGGCAACACTCCGGTATTTGGCTACAGGGAAAATGCAGCTCTTCACACGGGACTAGTATTATCTGGGGACCTCGAGTGATTTAGAAATGATGACATTATCCCCCAGGTCGATCGCACCGGAGTGCTTGCTGGTGCAGCACAATGATTATATATGGATATTTTTAATACACATTTTTTTATACAACTGGTGAGCCTGTTGAAGGATGGAAAAATGCTCCTTACCACATGCTGCCATGCATGTAATCCATCTAATCATCTTTCGAGATTTCGCTCTTCTGATGAGCCTCCTGAATTTGCACCCAAAATGCTGTCAAAACTTTCATTTATAATTCCCAACGCAGCCTCCATAATTCTTGACCGGGAAAAGGCAGAAAAAAAGGTAGAAAACACAAAAACCTTAAGAAAAACAAAAAACAACCCCAAATCACAGAGATGCTGATTCGCATGGGACTAATATTATCACATGACCTCTGTGTTTGGTGAAATATGGTAGGAAATTTGCGGCTGAATTTTTACTTCACATATTACAGACATGGCAGATTCACACGGGATTAAGATCACAGACAACTTCCGCAATTATTACAAATTACTGGAGGTCCGCAGGTTATACTAGTCGTGTGCGAATAGGACTTTTGTTAATCGGAAAAAAGTTGCATTCCATCAATACACAAATTGTCTTTGACGCATGTTACAATATTCTGGACATTGTTGCGAAATGGCCTGGATCAACACATGATTCCTGAATTTTAATGGAGAGTGGTTTGACACAGCTTTTCGAGCAAATGCCGCTTTTATTGGCAATTCACTTTTTTCATCGCAATCTGCTAATTTGTCATTTTTGCATTTTTGTTGGGGGGTGCACTTAATTCTCCTCATAAATACATATTTATATTTATATATTTATCCAATATATCATAGGCTTTGTGTACTTTGTAGGCTTTTGGGCAACTTCCTTATTTTCACTTCATGCATTGCGCAGCCTAAATGACTTTTCAATGGGCTGGCCTGTCACTCAACAACCAATCACCGTTGTCCCCGCCTCTAAGTGCGTCCTTATAAAATGACGTCATCCATAGCAACAGAGAGTTACTTCTAGTTTAGGAGTTCAGTGTTTTCATAACTAAAAGTAGGTCTCAGAGGCTTTGTGAATTACTTTTAAGAAACGACTCCTACATAAAAACTTTTAGTCTGATTTAGGAGTACTCCTAACGTTAAGATAAAAGTCTTTGTGAATACGGGCCCAGAGCTAAAGTGATAGCTTTCCAACTCCAGCTGGGTGCTCAGTCAAAGGTATGGGCTCTGCCTGATACAGAGGACAATAACATGCACCATGTGCATGCTAGGGTAACTGTGGTGAAGAATCAGCTACTCCACTATCTGCCAGAAAGGGAGCTCTGCTAAGCCTTTAAGCTTCTTTAAAACACTCAACTCTAATTGATGAGCAGAAAATAACAGCAGCCACTCTGTGAATGGAGCATGTCTGGATTAACCAATGAGTGAAGTTTCTTATCATTCTCGTCCTGCCCCTCAGGCAACCTCAGTCTGGATTGGTTGGGCAGATTGGTTCTAGGTAATGGTTTTATCCCAGGAGTGGGGAGTGTAACATTTGTCTGCTAATGTCCAAGTGAGTATGGATGGAAATGCCAACATTATAGTGGCCAAATCGTTTGTTTATAAAAACAAATGTAAAAGTTTCATGAGCTGGGTGTTTTGTCTTAGTTTCTTATTGGTTACATACCACAAGTAATTGCCTACTAGCACTGAACAATCTGAGTCTGTAAAGTAGGTAGTAGCTGAACTTATCAAATATATCTAGGGGAGTGGAAATATAAAGTAGCTGAAAGAGGAAGAACTCAAGTGTCAAATACTGATAATATTTGCAATCAGACCATTAAAAAAAAAGAAAAAAAAAACATCTACAGTCTCCTTGATCACCGATGACTGACATTGGCTCTGAACATATCAGTTTTTCCCTAGTTTTAACTGTAGACATACTATGTACAATAATCAGTACACCTACTCATTTATAAACACAGATGAGTAGAGTTTGGGACAGCAATAGTTGGTTTGCTTTGACGGCTTTGCTGTACACTGAAACCAGTATGTAACAGATGAAATAGAGCAGTAGAAAGCATAGATTATCTGCTGTTAAAATTGTTTGAGGAAACCAATAAGGATTATAATCAGTGACAAAAAATTCTATTTTAAGCATAACAAAACATAATGTATTTGTTGAAATGGTAATTCAATTCTGTTCCTGTCTTCTAGACAAAAAGGTCAGAGATGGAATAAAAATCAACCTAAATGGAGTACACTTAGTCAACAATGATAAATCCATTTTAGTGGTTATTTTAGGAATACCATAACTAGACTACCATACATCATATTGTTGATTGTTCATTAATATCTTAAAAGTGATGCAGGTATTAACTCTTAAGTCTATCTGTAAATTGTAAGACCGGGAATTACTCTGTTTTTAAAGCTTCACAATTCATTCAAGACTTTGTTGACGGCAGTTGACAAAATATTGTTCACTGAGCTCCACAGTAAGTGAGTCTGTAGACCTTGAATGGAGATTCTTTTGTCTACTAAGTATTTTTTAGGGAGGCACAATATGGATTCTTTTAACTGTTATCGGTATTGATAAGTACCAGCCTCTTGGAACCGATAACTGAAAAAAAAAAAATAAATAACATTTTCCTATTTTAAAAAGTTCCAAACCTGCAGTTAATGTGCACTTGAGGGTAAAAAAAAGCTATCCTTTCTGTTCTATTGCTGTCAAACTGATCATACTCACTAGAGTATAGATCATAGAAGTATGTCCGTAGTAACACGCATGATGCTTACTTTGTCATCAATCAGACTACAAATGTGTGTGGTAACCATGTCATACAGGGCAGGCAGGGACATGTTTGCAAAGGCTGGGTTTATACCTGGGTTCCATGTTCCTTAGCCGGTGAAATCCTTGGTCAGATCTATTTCAACCTCGCTCAGACCATAACCACGGTCTTTACCTTGAATGATGCTAACATCTACCTATTCTCAGGGCCATTTAACAACAAAGTCATGTGACTGACCTTAGGAGGCTTGGTCCTCTGCCCGTAAAGTATCCTGGTGAGCACGCCTCCACCTCTTTCACTTACCTGGCTCGTTTGAGATCTGTAGGTAAGATGTGCATGATTGGGACTCTGCTATAAACAGTCGTCCACAGTTGTGGAGGAGCCTTGTGTCCCTGAGGATTTTATGTGGTTTTGTTCTATGGTCATTTGGCATTTAAATAGCAATGGATTGGGCAAGCAGATAGTGGAATGGTTAAGAGGGCGTGCCACATACGCAGCGGACCTCGGTTGGAATCCTAGCCAGTCCTTTGCTGCATGTCACACCCCCTCGCTCTTCCATTTCCTGTCTATGCACTGTCAAATAAAGGTGTTTAAAAAAAAAAAAACTTAAATAAATAAATAGAATAAATAGCAAAGGATTATACTGTTCATGTTGACCAATTTTTTTGTTTTCTAATCTTAATTTTAATGTTTTATAATCCCCAACGCAGCCTCCATAATTCTCGACCGGGAAAAGGCAGAAAAAAGGTGTGGAAAACACAAAAACCTTAAGAAAAACAAAAAAACAACCCCAAATCACAGAGATGCTGATTCACATGGGACCATTATCACATGACCTCTGTGTTTGCTTGGACCGTAGCATGACAGTCTGAGTGAGGATCTATGAAACCAAACTATGACATCACCATCTCTTATTGCTCAGAACAGGCTTAGGTGTTCCAGCCTTGACTTTGTTGTTATATGGACTTGAGGATAAGTATATGATGGCATCATTCAATATAAAGACCATAGTGATGGTCATCACTGGGGCTCATGGATCAGTAGTTGCAGTCATAACTATCAGTTAGCCACAAGCCTGCTGAATAGGCACTAGTGTAGGTGCTTTTTTAATGTGTGGCAAAGCTAGCTGCTGCTGAATCATTTTCGCTTACTACACTTTCATGGCAATTTTTACATGATTTACAAGATTTGTTGTTTTAAAACTCTGTTCCTGCACATTCATTGCAAATTGCAATTGTGTCGTCTTCCTCTGAAACTTGAAAAAAAATGTCCATATGGGCAAAGGCATCTTTCAACCACTAGCGTGCTCTACTTATTGTCATTCTACTCCCCCGTCTTCTTTACCCCCCCCATCCCCCTCTCTTCCTTTATCCTTCATAAGCAACTTTTATGCAGCAAAGGGCTACCTACTGCGTTAGGAGAATTACTGGCTATAATTTTATTACCAGTTGAATAATAATTGTATGTATGTTTTTTGTATTTTTTGCTGTACTAGATGCTCTTTGGTGGCCCATTGTTTTAACAATAAACATATTTTTATTGCTTAAATCCAAATTCTGCAGGATTTACATTTGAATGTAGAAAGGACTTCAACAATCCATTTGCTCCATGACATGTCAGACACACTTGGAGTAGAACTAGTGGATAGTGATTGAATTTCATCCATAACACATAAAGAATGGAATTCTGATGCACAACACAGTCTAACAGTCTTGTGTAGACCATGTCCAGTTTATATACAAACCATGAAGCTATTTGCTTCCTAATGTGATTTGACTGAGCTCGCATTAAAGGAACTTGTCCTTGAGTTGAGTTGTCATGCACCCTGCTCTGCCTGAAGTTGCAGCTCTGTATTTATAGCAGGGCTTCTTAATGTCTTTCCTTGTTATTGAGACACAGGGATCCCTGCGTACCTGCTGTTTTGAGGTTGGATTAAGTCGTGGCTGCTGTAAAAGGACCACACATTTAACATGCCCTGTGCGTACAGTTATCTTGCTGCAAGGCTTTATTCAAATGGTGTAATTCAAGACTCGGATCTGATAATGGAAGATAAACACAGAGACAAGAGAAGATGAGTGGAAGGGCAGGGAAGCTATGGGCATTTAGTAAAGGGGAAGAGGAGATCCTACAATTGTGTGCATGAACTGCGTTCTTATGTGTGAGGGATGCCATGGGAGGAGTGCTTAGTTGGCTTTCTACTCACCTGTGTGCTTTGGTGCCAGTTGCAGTTGATGCATTGAAGCGCTGGACAGTAAGTAAAAATCTTACTTTGGAGGATTTCATTACAATTACAGAATTGCAGTGTGTGTGTGTGTGTGTGTGTGTGTGTGTGTGTGTGTGTGTATATCTTTAGCACAGCTGTCATTGCCAAAATGTTTATGTATAAATTCTGTTTAAGAAAATTGGCCAATATATCACCATTGGATTTTTTCTTTTTACTCCTCAGTTATGGAACAACCCCAAAACTCCAGTATCAAATGGGCTCTACTAATAATGTTTCATTATATTGCTTCAATTCATCAACTTTTCAGCCTGTTCTACTCCAGTAGCATACCTTGCTCCATCACTCTGTATGTTGTGCTAGCAGACTGTGAGTTACATTATCAAGCAAGGTTAACTAGAGTCCACTTTCTGAGTGAAATACAAATTTAGCATTTTAACATGAGAGATAAGTGCTAAATTGCAAATGGTAGTTGTGGAAGCCTCGTGTCATCAACCCAAAGAGGCTATATAAGATTTCTCCAGTTTGCAGCACAAAACCTCACAGCTTGTCTTCAAACATTGCTGGCTCTCCACTGTCAACCAACTAATACCATAGAAAGTAGACACTGAGAGTTTCAAGAATAAGCAGCAGACGATGAAAAAAATACGAACTTCATATAACCTCAATAACATTTTTGCTGACTTAAAAGGGAAAATGTATAAACATTTATTTTATAAACACCTCTGTGCTGTATAAAGATACAGTGGTGTAGGGGTGGAACGGTTCACAAAATCCACAGTTTGGTTCATATCACGGTTTTGTGGTCACGGTTTTCGGTTTGGTTCGGTATACACTGATCGTTAGGAAAATCAATTATGTCTTGTATAGTCAGGTTAAAACTGAAAGAATGAGGCAGTCTGACATTTGCTACATCATTGTGACAGTCTTAGGTTAAAAGTAGATAATATTCTGGCACTGCAACAGAGGTGATATTGCTAGTTCCAACATGCTTTTCATTTATTTGGCAAAGAAAGTTATCTTTAACAAATGATAAGAACAAATAGTTATTCACTGTCACTAATGTAATGTAGTGGGCAGTCACAGTCAGGAAACTTTCAGTAGCCCTGGAGTAGAGCTGGTAAACATGGTTCCTTTTACGGATTCGAGTCATTATGAGTCACTCACTAAACTGAACTGGGTTGTGCAAGTCACTTGAGTCAGTATTGCAAAATCACCATGGAAACTCAGTCCTAGCCCATTGTCTCTTAACCACTAATGTTGTAAAAAACACAATGCAATAAAACACATAACAACATAAAAAATAAAACAAAATAAAACAAATAAATAATAGAGTACTGAGGTTGGAATGGTGTAAATGGATAAAGTTCCCAAATAGAGATTATAATAGCCTACTTACAATATACTACTTAATATTTATATAAAAATATTTACATATAAATTATTTTATTTTGCAACAATCGATCGACCTCATTTCATTTTATTATGCTACATTTATACACCAAACCTACAGTTGCCTCTGGCTACCTGCAGAACATTGTGTAACATTATGTTATTTCAGAGGTGGAAGAATGGCTTCTGTTGTACACTGACAGGTATGTGCTTTTCACGCTGACTGGAGGAAGTCTAACCCAGAGACTTCACTCACTCGTCTGCTACTCATTCAGAATGTAGCCGGCTGTTTGCACTCTCCTGCTCTGACGAGTCGGCTGTGTTTCCAGCATCGAAGCTCGCAAGCTAGCTGCTGGAAACACAGCCGACTCGTAGCTCTTCATCTTCTTGTTTACTGGCGGTTGGCATCCAGCTCAGTGCCGCCACCTGCTGCTCTGGAGTGTACACACTTCGCCTCCTTAGTAAATAAGAAAAAGAAGTTGCGCGTGCCTATGAACCGAGTGGTACACACGCGCCCCGAACCGTGATAAGCGTACCGAACGGGACGGATTTTTCTGATGAACTGTACCACCCATAGACATACACAGATGCCTCATCGCATGCTAGAACGTAATCCCACATCACCACCATCTTGGTTGGGTCTCCTCACTGAAGGCTAGCACCAGAGTCAATCGGAATCAACAGAGAGCGAGCAACTATGACCATATTTTGTGCAGTTTATGGTTGCAATATTATTATTTTTGTGACAGCGCCCTATATCGTAACTAAATCTCTGCCGTTTGTAACCGTGTGAAAATCCGGTAAAAATTCGAGAGGTTATGATTATTGTAGTTGTGGATACACCTTCTTCAGTAGAAATAAATGTAGGGGGAGAGCATTGGAGACCCATCCAAGATGGTGGCCGCGCTGATACATTAGCTCCAATAGGCAGCGTCAGTCTATGAGGTGTCTACGTATATTATGTCTATGGTTCCACCCCTACAGTGGTATAATGGTGCCCTGAACAGAGAACGACTACACACTCCCTCCATGAGCTTCTCTCTTTGTTGCTTTGGTAGCCCGGCTAGCCATGCATGCATGTAAGTGCATGTGCATGTTACTGCACACTAAATATCAAAACAAGATTTAAGGTAACAAATAGGCTATGCACTAATAAAATCTTAATTCATATTTGATCAGCACTGCCTGATTTTACAGTTTAATCTGAGTTTCATGACCAGTGTGTGATTAGATGTATTTTTTTCTTTTTTTCCCCACAACTTAACTAGGGGCAAAAAAAGTCAGATATTCCACTTTTAATAGAAGAATGTTTTAACACTTTATATTTGACAAGTAATTTTAAGTTATTTTAGATTCAATCTTAACGACTTGCTGATTTGTGAATTTGGTTGACTTACTCTGGAGGTTACAAAGTGCCTTCTAAATAACTGTGCTTATGCAGCTCATGTATGTATCACTGTATGAGGATCGAATGTAAAATTTTTCATGGCTTTGTGTTAAACCCCCTGTTGTTACTGCTATCTCACCCTCCTTCTCTTTACTGTCTCAACAGCCCCAGGAAGCCCTTGAAGACTCCCCCCACCTCTCTGAAGGATTATGTTTAGAGGAGGGGGATTTGGGCGCTGACTCCCTGGAATGGTGCGAGAGAGGAATAGGAGGGGGTGACACATCCGATGAGTATTTTGACTCCCGCTCTTGGCACAGTGACACCCTGTCAGATTTGGGTCCAGATGCAGAGGACTCACTGGATGCCCTCCTGGGACTGGAGAATACCTACATTGATCAAAGAACAACAGGCAGCAGCTTCCACACTGGGCAGAGTAAAGCCCGGCAGAGAGAGTCAGTGACAACCAAGGATGGCCTCAAAGATGCCACAGCGACTTATTTTGACCGATCCACATGTAGCAGGAGGAAAAGTCCAGAGAACAGCGGGGACCCTAATAGTCCCCTGAAGCTGGCCACCAGAGACGTGGGATCAGTTGAGATCCAATCTCATCTAAGTACACATAAACCAAAACTAGACTTGCACCAGGAGCAGTCCACAGAAACTCCAGTCACATGGAGCGCGGAGCAACGCAGTTTAAATATACAAAGGCTACACAACACAGACACCTTTGACACAAAGGTAACTAGTCCACCAGACACTCAAGAAGTGAAGTCATTTGTGCACCCTGAGGAAAGCGATCCCAACAGGCGGAATAAACTTACAGACTCAGAAACATGCACTATACTTATAGATACCACAGAGGACAAGATTTTGGAGACAAAACAACAGCAATGCACACATGAACATGAGACAAGTTTACAGACAAGAATCACAGATAGAAAACACATCTATAATGTTCAGGATGTAGAAGTAGAGAACATTGAATTGCTCAGCACTGTAGAGAGAAACACATGTTTAAATAGATGCAACAGTGACTGTATTAATAGACACAGTCACAGACAGAGAGAGAGTTTAGATCAACAGGGTATAAACAATGGAGACAGAGAGACACATGCAGTTATAAAAGTGCATAATGAGGACAAAAGGGACTCGTGTGAGAATGGGGAGGATAATTCTAACACACTTGGAACACATCAAAAAATAAATGCACGATCGTTAGACAGTATTTGCGCACCAGCACGCTCTAAATCTGAGTTAGTTACAGAAATTGTCAGATCAAGTCCAAACGTCACAGAAGCTCGCTGTTCAAAGACAAATAGTGTATCACATAACACAAAGTCTGTCAATACTCAAATCAATGTATCGGCACAAAAGGTGGATATTTGTTGCTCAGGCACTTCGTGTGAAGAGGGACCCATCAGAAGACTGTCAGAGATCCACCCTCAGGTTTGTACTAGTGAAACAAAGCCACAGGATAAGGCACGGGTGTCAGGTGTCTGCTTCCAGGCAGATCAGTTTGGGTGTGTTGGCAGTACAACAGAGGGAACTAAACCACCGGGGACAGTAAATGAAATCTGTTCCTCTATCACATTTTCCACTGAGACCACAGCCTGTTATCCATTGGATACCTGTGCTACTGAGCTGACTGTTGTTCCAGAGGTTTCTGCTCTGGCCTCACCTGTGTTGCTAGTAGACTCAGGTGTGGAGGAGCAAACAGAACAAAAACACCCTCAGACCACAAGGTCACAACCATGGCAAGATCCAGGTCGAACACAGAATTTAATCCCGTATCGGTTCAATCAGAGGGGTACTACTATTGAAATACCTCCTCATAGACAGCTCCATTCTATCAAAAAGCTCTGGTTTTCAGGGCGTGATTCAACTCATACTCAATCTGACGCTGGTGAGGAGCCAGAGGAATGTCTGCCTCATCACCCACTCTCAAATAATCTGCATTTCTTTTCTCATGGCCAAGGAGCAGAGGATATCTCCCCTTTGTTATCAGAGAACTCTGAGGGAGCGAGGAGGATAGGATCACCGTGCTCTCTACAAAGGCAAAACAAGGAGCAGGAGGTGGAGCTCAGTCATTTTTATCTTGACCAGGAACAAAGTGTAGATGCAATAAGCAAAGTAAAACTTCCACTGTCGAAGCTTGGTATAACAGAGCTTTCTGAGTGCAGAGAGCTGAGAGTAATTGCTAAAGCAATTCCCAGTTTTCCAGATGCCTCTTTTGCTAGGCATGTGCATAGAGAGATAGGAAAAACACCAACATGTCCTGCTGCTACTGAGTCCATTCAGGACTCTAGCCAAGAACGCCCAGATGTAGCACAAAAGGCTATTACCTCGACAAATGTAGACTCTACTGTCAGCAGAATTTCTAGTCATGTTAAGGAACTTCAGCTGGAGTTGAAGATCCCGGAACCTCCCTGCAGCCCGCAAGCCTCTTTTGATCCGCTCTCAGACTCTAACAATAACAGCAAGACCAGTGTAAATGCAGGGGGGAGAGGAGAGGAAGTAAGCTATTTCTCAGGGGGAGCCCACAGCAACTACAAAAGTAATGAGAGAATAAATTGCCCCGTGGTTGAGCCATCAACAAAAGTGACGGAAGATATCATATCTCAGGAAGACTCCGAGGTGTTCCTGTCTCCACTTGACCACGAACACAACTGGAGCAGTGAGGACTCTGAATCTTTTCTGGAGAAAGACCTTGATAGCCACAGCCATTTAAGCCCAGCAAATGAGCTAGAAAACCTTAAAACCGAAAAGACATTTGTTGAAAGTCTAGATTATAAGTGTCCTAACTCTGAAAGACATGAAAGCTCTGAGCCCTTAAATTCAGAGATCAGAGGCCGATTAGTTGACAGTAAATCTAAAGAGAGTCACCATTGTAGCCAACCAGGGGATCACTACTTACCTAATGAAAGCATAGGCAGCTTGACCAAATCATTTAAGAAACATGCTCTGGATGAGGAATGCAGAGAGCACAAGGAAATCAGCTTGCCATCTCCACAGCAGGAGGCCAGGAATCTTAGATACTCACACCCTGATGTCAGCCTAAACCTGCTGGCTGTGAGCAGTTTAGCACCAATTGTTGAGGCTGAGCGTTCACTGGAAAGTTGTGGCACAACAGAGGATAATTTAAGAATAGAAACAAAGAAAGAATATGAGATCATGAGGCCTACAGAGGGAGTTGAGGACAATGTTAACCTATCAGGGGACATATTCAATAGTCCACACCACGAGCCTGAGCAGGAGGAAGACCCTTTAACCACAGCTGAGTTAGAACCTGAGGTGAACCCAGCAACACCACTCCTACATAGTAGTAAGGACAAGTGCAGTAGACTAATGACTGTCGCCTGTGATGTTGAGTCTTATACCTCAGCTAGCAGCAACTGCAATGAGTTAGAAGATCCTCACTTGGCTATTTCATCCACAAATGCCAACCCTGACAAACTGACCAAGAGAAACAAAACAAAGGGCAACCAGACAGGAAATAAAGGCTCTAAGTTTTCTGTCTTTGCTAAAATGCCTTCTTTTAGGAAGGCTAAGGGCTCAAAGGGTGCTAGAAGTGAGAAGGTACCCCAGGAGTCATCAGATGGGGGAGGTGAGGGTCTTTTGCCTGAGCAAGCGCCACAGAGGGAAAACTCAGATGATGAGGTTTTTATCAGTAGTGACCTCTTCAATAAATCCTCTTTGCATTATGAGATAGAAGAGGACTGTGGCTTTTTCTCCTCTACTCCCCACACTCGCCACGTACGTCAGCTGGTCAGCCACAGTAGTAGTGGGGAAGACAATGGAGGACTGTGCCAAGACAACCCTCTTCACAGCCAAGTCCAGTCACCCAATGGGCAGACCTACAAGAGGAGCAAGAGCAATGACAGTTTAAACATCCGTATGCGCTTCGCACAAGCACACAAGTCTCTTTCCAGCTTGTTTGAGTCCCGCTTGATGGATAAGGAGAATGAAGAGCAGGCCACTATGGGGACTGATGTCAATTCAGGTAAAGCCACACCATCCGGGAGGAAGCTAAAAAGGGCCAAGGAGGCTGAGCTGTTGAAAAGAACTCTTTCACTGCCAGATGGGGAATGTAGTCACATGGCTTCTGGGGAACACCGTGGAGAGTTAAAATCCTCTCCACTCCTGAACAGGCTCAGCACTCCAAGGTCACCATCCTCCCTCAGAGCTCTCCGCCACACTGATCCCATCTCCAAGAGGGGAGTTCCACAAGGGACTGGAGAGGAAAACCCCCACGGAGGCAGATCTACGGACTATGGAAGAAAGTGTTCCCCAAATTGTCTACCTGCCACAGTGTGCGTGTCTGGCATACCTCCATTTTTAGATGACTCTGCAGTCCCACCACCCACTTTCACCTGTCCAGTCTCACCTTGGAGCCTCTGCTCACTTGCCACCCTTACTCATCAACTTTCACCATCCTCGATCAGGTCTCAGCCAACGGCCAGCGAGGGCTTCACTGAGAGCCCCCTACGGCCAATGAGCCCTAAACCTAACAGCCCAAGGCCAGCAGCTCAGCGCAAAATTTTTCAGTACCCTCGCTCAGCAAGGGCCAGTTCTGTTTCTCCTATCCTTCTGGGCCAGTCGGTTAGTGTGGAAGGACTGACAGACCCCCCCGAGAAACCTAAAACGCTAAAACCCTCAGCTAGCCCTCTGTGTCTCAGCCTGAGCCCTCTGGATGGAGCAGAGTGCAGAATAGACAGCCAGTCACACATCAGCCTGTATGCCATTGGCTCCATCAACGAAGTAGAGGTAAGAAAACACACAGACACAGACACAGAGCAGATTTTTGTAAATTATAAAAATAAAAGACATTTTAACATCTTTACAAATCTCGATCACAGTGTTTCACCTTATTCGGATTTCTGATTTGTGTAACTGCAGGCCGTCCTTTTTGTATTTTGAACATCACTATAAGGATACCTGTACAGGCACAAGATGCAAGTGGGGTCTCAGCGACCTCAGTGATTCATCCCTGCCACCTAGTTACCAATTCTGGCTTGGAATGAAATAGAGGAAAAGGCCAATATCAAAGACCAGTCAGTCTGTAGTGGCTACTGGTGTGTATTTATCTCTTTCAGTATCTGGGTTGGGACAGACAACAAGAACCTATTCCCAAGTGTCTCTGTGAACTAAATGAAGAGGGGGAATTAAACAGCAGAGTCAACTCCTTCCTTTTGGCCCTAGTAAAATCGAAGATTTCCGTTCTGTGAGTTAGATGTTTACTGTAGTACTACCTCTATGGCAGTTCCTACAATATTCCTGATATGCAGAGCCAAAGCAGGATAACTTGACAAGTAGCCCCCTCTTGTGGTTTCATCCCACATGAAACAAAACAAGATTATAGTGCAATTACTTCCCTAAGAGAAACACCCACTCAGTACACAATACCCTTAAGCCTTGCCAACAGCCGACCAATCACATGATCAGAACAATTTGTGCAGATATTTTACATTCACTTGTTCCTTTGTTCACACACACCTAAAGCGATGTGGCCTCTAATGCATAAAGGGCAATATTCACAAGTATAGCACTTGAGAATTCACATTGCCTTGCAATGTTATCTGGCAAAAGGAAAAATTTGAGCTTGGAAGCTCATTTTGACTGACTCATGAGTAAAGTAGTTTGCTAATGATTATTCTTATGACTATATCCTCGAAAGCAAAAATATTCACAAATAGTTATAATAATTGGAATAGTTTGTGAATATTTTTGTTAAACGATAGAGGCCTGTGTGGTGTAGTTTGTGTGATGCTGTTTATTACACTCTGACAAAAATGACTGCATACTTGTCCCAAGTTACAATCTAGAGTTAAAGGGTAGTTCTAACAATTTTACACATTACAGTGTGTACTACTGCATACGAACAAAGTTGTATAAAGCCTTTTAAGGCTGCAGAAGAAGCTGAATGCAATTTGATGAATTGGCTCCAGTTGTGGCATGTAGTGGCATTCTAGTATGTTAGGCAACAGGTTTTGAAAAGCAGTCCACGGGTAACATTGCAGTACCATGCAGCAGAACCAGAGATGTCGTCTTGTTTATTCTAGAAGTTCTCCGTCCTTTAAAAATCGTGGCGCTTAATAGGCATGGGCAATAGGACATATCATGGTACTACAAACATAACAGAAATGCTCAAAACATTCTACCTCTTTCACTCTATATGGCAGTGTAAGGAAGCAGGGAAAACCATTTAAAAACCAAATCTATGTGTTTATTGGCTTCAAATGGAAATAAAAGTGAGGGACAGACTTACATGTTATTTTCTGAAGAGCCTTCTTGAAAATGTTGGTTAAACAATGGGCAGGATTAGGCCCTCAATGTTATTTATTTGATGAAAACCCAGGAGTGCATTTATGTAAGTACAATAGTCAGTGTACCACAGGCTTGTCTGTTAAGATCATCTACATACAGCAGCAACAGACACACTGACTGTTCACAGAGCAGAAGCTTTCATGTAACATTAACAACAGAGCCATCTGAGCAGGGGCGTAGGAATTAGTTTAACATTTGGGGGGACACATATCGGAAACCAGATCTGTTAATCGAAATATACGGCTCCACTAGGTCTCTCTTTACATTTATTTGTCCCGTTGTCAGCTTCAGCTAAGAAAGAAATAGTTTGCCCCACATGTCCAAAATTCTTAGAACACAGTGTTTCCCCTAGACTGTTTTGTAGCAGTGCTGCTCTGAGTCGGTAACCTGGCGACACTAGTTGGGTCTGGGGGCATGACATTGCTGCTTGAAAACATGTTAACCTCTTGAGCATTGGAGAACTTTTTTACCATTATTTTCTTAATTATAATAGATTTTTCATGGAAACAGAATCTGTTTCAGAAGTCAGTGGGGCACATGACATGGAAGCTATTGAGAAAAAAAATCATAATTTCTGTATATTAATATTCATATAAAATAGAGGAAGCACTAAGATACAATAAAACGAGCTGTGTCTCATTCATCCAGTTTACTAATACAATCTGCTGCTGGTTTGGAGTCACTGGGTCACATGACATGGAAGATATTGAAAAAACTGCAATTATTTTGTATTAATGTATTTATGCTAAGTAATTTAATGACGGTTCCTAAATCAGTGTCCAGTGATTCAGCGCGAGGCTCTGGGAGGTGAGCTAGCCGTCCTCCTGCTGCTAACACTGGGTGAACCTCAGTAAAGTCGCGGCTGGATCTGAGTGAATATCGGCCGAATATCCAACCTAAAAGTAACTAGAAGTTAGGAGTGATGTCACAATGTCACACAATGCAATGAGACTGCAGTTACTACAAGCACCCTAACCCTTTAAGGTTAGGTGAATAAGGTATGGCAAAATAGTGATGGTTCAAACCTTCATCTCATGATCAACAAAAAATGACCTCACCCTTCATAACAGCACCTACCTGCAAATCTGCAGTGCTGGCTCTCCCTGTATCACCCTCACCAGTGTTAGTTTCCAGCTTAACTTCATCTGATCTCTAATACAAAAGCAGTGGAGATGAATACGGTATAGAAAAATACTGATGGGGATGTCAAGAATAAGCGAAAAACACACAGACAAACTCCTTTCTAAGGGGGTCTTACTCTATGTCACAGTGTGTTAGACCATGGATTAAACTTACACTAGAATATCCCTTTACGTTCCACATCAAGGCATGTGAAAACAGTTGCAAACTTATTTTTTTATTTAATTGCAGTCCACACAGTTTCTCTTGACTGTCCCTTAATACTAAATACTGCAATGTTGCTCCAGCGTGCTACAGTAGCAACTAGGCAGAATAGCTGTGGTAAGAGAATGTCCCACAAAGCAACATTACACGACCAAACAACAGTAACGTAGTAACTGTAACTGTCTTTGGCAACTTATATGGGTTTGTATTGAAAAAAGAAAATCACTGTGATGGTCAGTCCTCCAGGCTGAGAGACTGCCCCAGAGGTACTACTTCCCAAAGTAGTTGTTAAGAGATGTGGCTTTAGTTCTAGATTATGTGTTTAGCCCTCTAGCTGTATATCACAGCCACAATCAAGCACATTATTTTATATAGGCACTGATGGCAAAATCCATGTAATGGCTGAGTGTGACACTGGTGCCTTACCCACAATATAATGATGATAAATAACATACTGCTACCTCTGGAGTGCTATTTTTTTTTATTTTCTTTTACATATGCAGTAGTAATCCCATAGACCTGTTAACAAACTTTAATGTGTAAAATTGGTTACCCTTTGTAGGTAGCCACAGGGAGTCGATTTTGTATAGTCGAGATGACTGTCACTAACCAGTTCACTGTGCTATCAAAAGGGCACACAAATCGGTGGGCGACCTGCCAGCCAGTCCAGAACAAGAAAGCTGTTGCAGATGAAAGGAGAGGGGAAGGCCTCTGTAGTTTCTGCTGGGCTGATGAGTGGCTGCTGGGTGGATGTGGGCTGTGATGTAGGGGGCCGGCAGCAAAGGCGAAAGTGTTCAGATGACCTCTGGATTGAAGAGCAAAAGAAATGCAAATGCAAACTGACCAGAGCCATCAGGGGGAGTCTGGGCCAACTCAACACACTGTTGTCTGAAGACATGGACAAAGTGAGATGTGGCGCGGTGAGCTGCAAACAAAGATCCATACCTTGGAAGTCTTTGTAATCCTCATTTTCCTCCTTCTCTGCCCTGCTCCTGAGTTTCCATTCTTCCTGGACAGTTTGTTTCTCCCTGGTGGCATCTGACAGTTTTTCTTAAGATGTGAAGCCAGGGCGTCTGTCATTGCTTTACTTTCTGTTTCAGGCATGTCTTCGTAATCTTTTTTCTCCACTCTTCACACTTTACACTTTTATTTGTGCATGCCCATTCATTTCTTTGCATATCACTGGATTTTATCTAATAAATGATTGTCTTTCCATGTCCAGGTTCAGAAAACTAATGAACGTCAGTGATAATATCAGCAATTTGAATGAATCCTCTTCTATTTCTACAGGCTGAAGCTGGGGTCACCTTGGGGCCAATGGAGGCCTTCCAGTGGATGCCCCTCAGGGCCCACTGCTTCTCTCAGAGCACCCCCATCGGTCTTGACTGCCTGGGCTGGAGAAGACACATCTCCGCCTCCTGTAAGTAGTCACTGGTTCAGTCTTCTGTATTTTTCAATGCTGCACTCTTATTCAGAGTCACCTGTTGTTGTCAAATGATGGACTAGCTCTTGGACCATTTTGAATCTGTGACATTTTGGTTACAAGATGATATCTTTAGCCAAAACCACATTTATTTATTTTGTGTAATGGTTTGCCTGTGTGGTGTGAGATGAGAGGTCAGGTTGTCTACCAGTTGCTGTGTTTGGGGTTCAATCTTATGCAGGTGTCAAATGTCTTTGAGCAGGACACTGAACTCCCAGTTTCTCCTTAAGGACAGACCAGTGCCTTGCATGGCAGCTCTGCTACCAGTTTTGTGTGTGTGTGTGTGTGTGTGTGTGTGTGTGTGTGTGTGTGTGTGTGTGTGTGTGTGTGTGTGTGTGTGTGTGCGCGTGCATGTGAATTAGTGAATGAAAGGCAAATTGTAATGCAATTTGTCTGTTAAGGTATCCATTGTTATGGATAAGAGCGAGGGTCACTCAGACCTGTATCAAGCTGCAGAATTGAGCCCTTCCTCGTCCCAATCATGGAGGGAAGTTTGGCACCCTCCAGGTTTGTACCATCCCAGTAATAAAGATGCTACATTGGACCACTTCCAGACAAGGATAAAGACTTTTCTACCCTAAATAAGTATATCAAGATAATGAGGAAATTGCAGGCTTGAAGATGCATGAAATGACTCTAATGACCCTAATTATTTTTAAAGCATGATTTTGTAGATTTGGCATTTTTTGCAACTCTGGCCCCCTACAGGCTGTAGCCCCATTCACACTGCCCTTTCTTTCAGTGTGGGAATCATGCGTTGATTCTTTGCCTCCCTGTCTAGTGCTGGGCGGTATGACCAAAAATGTATATCAGGGTATTTTTCAAAAGGGTTTCACGGTATATGACGGTATTTTTTATTTTTCATGCATAATCAGGTGTTCCCAGCATGTTCTACTGGTTGACAGAGGAATTACTAGCCCCTTTTAGATGGAAAACGGCGGCACATTTGCTGCAAGGTAAAGGCTGCACTCTGCCGTCCTGTCTATCTAAAAGGGAGGTTTAATCTTCCTTCTTTCCCAAAAAGCCTCCACTGGTGTTGGCATAAACATGTGATGTGACGTGAGGCACCAAGTTGGCCGTGAACAGTGACGTTCAACATATGCATCGGAAGAAATGTGGCGACACTTGATAGATTTACTTAATTATAGACTCATGGCCCATATTCTCACCTCCTCAGTCAAACACATGCTGATGTTAAACCCCCGCTATTAAAGGGATAGTTTGTGTTTGTTGACGTGGGGTCATATAAAGTACATATCTTGGAGTTGGAGTTTGGAGAAGTAGAGAGCCGCTCCAGCCTGGATGCTCAGCTTTGTACTGCAGTGAACGGAGTCCAGAGAAAAAGAGAAATAAACCACCTAAAACAAGGCTCACCTTAAAAAATCTATAACAGTTCAAGTGTATATTCACACCGCTTTACATCGCCGTCAGACCTGCCTTTCTTTTGGCACCACATTTTCTCAGCCGTAGAACCTCCGTGTCCCTGTATATACAACGGTATTCGGTGTGAACCAGTATACCGCCCAGCACTATCCCTGTCTGTGAAAAAGTTACAGATGTGGAGAGGGGAGACTGATGCGTACTATCAGAGGCCCAGCAGAGGCATGCTGGCGTCTGTGTGTATGGAAAAGCCAGAGGTACGGATCAGGGATGTTCGATCTGATCGCGCTCACAGTCTGACATCGAAACAGATCATGACTCTTCATAAAAAAGAGAAGTGACCCACAAAGCCACCTTAGAAATATGGTCACTGGAAAATAATACAGCAGTTATATGTGGAAATGTGTCTTATATCCTGTCTGTCATTTGTCAGACTAAATGTGTATGCAGCACTGTGCCTCTGTCTGTCTGTCTGTCTGTCTGTCTGTCTGTCTGTCTGTCTGTCTGTCTGTCTGTCTGTCTGTCTGTCTGTCTGTCTGTCTGTCTGTCTGTCTGTCTGTCTGTCTGTCTGCCTTCAGTTCACACACATTATCTCTGCTGCCTGGTCTTGGAAGGTCCAAGCCTATTTCAGCTTTGTCAGTCTATGTTGAATCTGTCCTGGGTGTAATTTAAACTGACTCACGGATTACATTTCACCTGTGCTATAAACACAAACACGTGGCGCACCATGGTTGAGGCTGATATGAACACAGAACCTTCAGAGTGAAGTTCCTTATTTAACCTGCTGGCTGCAGTAAAGTCTCATTGAAACTCAAAGCTCAGAACGTCCCTCTGACTGGTCACAGAACCATACAGATAGCAAGAGGCCGTCAGATTCTTTGGGGACAACAAATTATTGCATGCTCTTTTTATTTCTTGTTGGGCTTGTGTGACATTTACCACTCTTGCTAAAACCAACCAACCAACCAACCAACAAACAAAACATTTAGCCATCGCACTGACACACACCAGCACTGAGAATCATGTGAAACATTTAGGGCAATGTGTTGTTTCAAATGTTTCAGTACCGGCTCATATTAGAGATCGACTGATATGTTATCTTGTAGACCAGTGACAGATATTTGGAACTGGTATGCATTTGCAGTCAACATGAAAATCTCAGTGTCAAAGTTTAGAATAACCAGTGATGAAATGTAACTATGCACAATTTACTCAAATACTGTACTACTACCGTACTAATTTTAAAGGTACTTTACTGGAATGTTTCCATTTTCTGCCACCTCCAATTCACTACATTTAGAGTTGATAGGCTTTGACTTTTGACTTTCTTGTATTACAACTAAGATGGAGCAACTTTGATTGAGAACACAGTGTTGACTGAAAAGGACGCTGCATCAGAGCTAAAGTAGTACATTTTTTTAATTTATATTTTTGATCAATTATCAGACACAAGAAAAACTGAGACTGATAATCAGAAAAATGCTAAATACCAATACCATACTGGCTTATATGTTGATTTTTACAACTACCATATTATATTTTTTGGATACCTTGGCGTTAGAAGACATTATCACATCATAAAGCTTTTCTTTTTTCAAAAGAAAAGCTAATATTCTCACATGCATGAGTAAATTAATGTTCATATTATGAAATATCTCTTTCTTGCTTTAAGAAAATTAGACCTTTAGGACCTTCTGATATGGCTCTTTTAAACTTAATTTATATCCCAAAAATGTACAGTAGACACATGTGGTCAGTACAGAGCTTCTATCTTGAACCCTAAAAATGACACTGCTGAAATGCAATTCTCTCTTCTTCTATGTATAGCTTTAGTTGAAACAGTTTAATGAGGTATTGATTCAACTTATGTTTGTTTTTTTTGTTGGTTTTTTTTGAGGATACAGTTTGCGGTGCTGTTGATTTGTATTGTGTTATAATCAGATGTTTGTCCACTGTTGTGTCCATCACATTATTACCAGTGACGACAAGATAGATAGCTGGATTTTAACCAGTCCTCTTGACACAATCAGTGAAATTCATCTAAATTTGTTGGCTTCCTGGTACAGACTTGTTTTTTTCAGTCCACATGTCCTTGATAGGGTTCATGCTAGGACTTTGGGAAGATTATCCCAAAACCTAGCCTGATTTAGACATTCTTTTAACACTTGTGATGTGGTTTGGGAATCATTGTACTGTTGGAACACCCAACTGCACCCAAAACCCAGTCTTCTGCTGATGATTTTAGGTTTTCGTGAAGAATTTGGAGATTATCCTCCTTCTTGAAATGGCTCCTTAGACATTCCTGACTTCAAATCAATAATGCACTCTTTCAGAGCAATGTTGGGCTCCTTAGACTTTCCCATTGCAGTGTTAATGGCTGTATCAAACAGGTCCTAAAAAAAAAGGTCTTTCTGCAGATGTCCTCAGTATATTTTAATTCATTTGACTAGATTGAATTATGAGTTCAATCATAAGACAAGTGCAACCTCACTCACAGAGGGGGACTGCACACACACAATAAGGCACTTTTTACACAGTAATATGCATCATTGGGATCCCCAGCAGAGCACAGATAATCTGTTCAGTGATATATCTCTGTTTCTTATGTAATCTTCTTTAAGGTTGTTTAATTTGCTGGAACCTCTTCATAATGGTGGTCTGAACTTGAAAAATCGGACAGTCAGCTGTTATCATACAGTATGCAACTTCTGCCTCTGGGGGGCTCTCTATCAAAACAAAATGTACTACCATTGTGGCTACCATCAGCTCAAGGCTAATGTAATAAAGTTATCTGGCTTTTTGTTGCAGATAAACTCTTCATGAGCAAAGCAAATAAAAACAAATGATCGGACAGCACGGTGGTTAGCACTGTTGCCTCACAGCAAGAAGCACAGTGCTGGGTTTGAGACCTGGCTGGGTGTGGCTTCTTCCCAAAGCCATAAAAATGTTCATAAGTGTGGATGCGTAGGTGTTAATGTTAAGGTGAATGGCTGTTAGTCTCACTATGTCAGCCTTGTGATGAACTGGCGACTTGTCCAGGGTGTACCCCAACACTCGCCCAGTGTCGACTGGAATAGGTTCCACCCCCCTCGTCACTGTTAAGGATAAATGGTTATGGAAAATGAATGAATGATCCTCACGCACTTTGGTGGTTGTGAGCACATCAATAAACAACCACCGTTGCTGATGAAAATCTATCTGACATGAGTCTCTTTTGCTGACCCAAAAGAAGCATCAGCATCCTTATAAAACACGCTTTTGAGTTATTTTGAGTGAACTTTTGGATTTCTCTAGGTTTCAGCATTGTTGGAAACATTTGGGATAATGCACGCAACTGCACACTGCTCAACAAAATATACAAAATAGAAAAAGTAAGTTCAAGCACTTTGATATGGGATTCCTACAAATTATATGTTCGAGTCATGCACCTCAGGTGTGTGGTTTTAGATCTAACCATTACTCATTAACTGACACTGGCTTTGGACTGCTTATTAATTATGGCACAATTGAAGCCGTATTAGAAGGAATTTCAGCATTCCGATTGGTAGGGTGTACTATCTAGTTCTGCGCGGTTTCTTTTTTTTCCTATTCTTTCAGTTTCTGCTTTCTCTGCTTTTCTTTAGTGTGTGTATGTTTATGCGTGTGTCTCTGTGTGCTGTGCCACAGATAATATCTGGTGTCTCTGTCTTGGTGTCGCAATCTGCTTTTTTGGCTTTACTCCATCTGCTGCTGTCCAATCACTGTGACATTTTCATCCCTGGCACCCTGTATTTTGTGTGTGGGCTGATGGAGCAAAACAGTGAAGTCAGCGACAAACATGGGATCGCTGTAAGGAAGATGGGCAGATCACAAGAAAGTCATTCCATTAAAAAATGCCGTTCTGTTTTTTTTTTTTTGCTTATATAGTTTCTAAAAAGTGGTATTGATCTCATTTTTTTTTTATGTCAAGTCTAAAAGCCGTGAGGAATATAAATTAAGTTTTATTCATGTCCACTGTATTGGGGTGGAGACAGAAACAGGTTTGAAACATTCAAAGAAACCAATATCAACAGCGTGTGAAGAAACAACAGCATTGATGTTATATTAAATATGCGTATGTACTGTGTGGGAAAGGCACTGAAGTTAGCATGCTAATCAGCTAGCCCTGGCCCATCCTGTATCATATTACCACTTTGTGCTGGCAAGAGGCGATAATCCAATAGCCCCCGTAACTTCAGCTGGGAGAAATATGCCAGTTGTTAGTGTAATAAATTAGCAAAATAAACTCACAAAATGTCAGGAAATGGAATTCTCTTCTACTTTCCTCATTAAACAAGAAAAACAACCATACACGTGAATTTGAATTAAACTGGGATTAATGAAATAAAACTCACCAAAACAGGGCTAGTTTTAGGGTTTTACACTTCATTTTCGCTCAATGCTGATGTCTGACCCCATCTATCTATCTATCTATCTATCTATCTATCTATCTATCTAGCTATCTAGCTATCTATCCATCTATCTAGCTATCTAGCTATCTATCTAGCTATCTAGCTATCTATCTAGCTATCTATCCATCTATCTAGCTATCTAGCTATCTATCTAGCTATCTAACTATCTGTCATTTCATTAATATCTTTGAAATGCAGTGGATATTGCTATATATAAGTCAGAGATTGATTTTGTTTACAACTCCAGACCTCTGAGAGCCACACAGATCCATATTATATGTACTATGTTGATGCACCTTTTTTGTAGAGCATCTGCATTATATATACTTGAACTCATTACGGTCACAGGCCCAGTGTAGCTGAATATATCCAGGAATTTAATCTGAAAATCTGCTCTGTAGCTCACTGTAGGATAGAAAACCAACATTATGTGTGGTATTTTATCTGTGTGTGTGTGTGTGTGTGTTCTTGTGTGTGTTTGGGAGGGTGGAGGGGGGTGGATAGAGGGAGGGCTGGCTGTTTTGTCTCCCCACCTAAATGGATCCTGCACCATTAGCGAGCCATCCGTGCTGTTGCTAGCGGGCAAATGACAAGGTCGAGCTGCAGAAACCCCCCTGCAGGACCCCCGCTGATGTCAGCCTAGAGAGAGAGAGAGAGAGAGCTAGAGCGAGAGATGGACTGTGTGAGTTAATGTGAGGAAATGAAGCAGTGTGCAAATGGGTAGAGAGACACAGAGAAACAGCAGCAGAGAGAGAGAGAGCGAGGAGGCTGCCACTGTATGACAAGCGATCCAGAGAGGTGAAGGGAGGAGAGGAGTGTTGCTACAGCTCTCCTTTTCTGTGCATGGAAGGAGGAAGCAGCAAGTTGTGAGCTGAAGCTTGCTTCATAGAATAGTGCAGCAGCAGATATCAGCCAGGAGGCCAGCCCCTCCTCCCTTTCCTCCTCCTCCTTTGCGCTTTCTCCCTGACGGGGGAATAAACCACCTGCTCAGCCGCCTCGCCTCCTCTTAATTTCCACTTACTTCTTCACTGCCCACTTCGTTTCCCCCCTTGTTGCTGTGCATCCAAATTGGGATGCGGACCCAGCAGGGCTCAGAGGGGGGCGTGCCCCTGCCTGGGGGCAGCTGTGGCAGCAGTGGCAGCGGCAGCTCGGGGCTGTCACCTGGGTCTGACTCTGACGGAGGAAGCCCGACAGGCGGAGGGGTGGACAGCATGGTGGACGGAGGTCTCGGGGTGGGTGGATGTATGGGTGGAGGCGGAGGAGGAGGTAGCTTGGGCGGCACTTTGAGGGGGGTCCTGTCTCGCTATTGGAGCTTGGAGAGTCTGCATTCCACCACAGGTAAGTGCTGTGCACACACGATGCAAATCATTGCAGATCTTGCACATAGATGCTCACGGATAGTGCACTGTATGTAGCACATGTGCACACCAGCACACTGACACACTGCCAGGGGGCACTATTTAAGGCTGGATTAGAAGTACAGTGTGTGCTGCTGTATGTGCACGCTTACATCATGCCAGCCATTCAGATGACACCTGCTGACAGGGTTGGTGCTGTGTTGATGTGTTTGGGTGGGCCAGCTGCTTGGTTTTCTAGTCATGTAGAAAGACAGACAGAAAATAGCAACAGCTTTGTTTTTACAGCACAGGTTTCAGTGTGCTTAGTCCTCTTTCTACTGTCTGAAATCTCTGTGCTCATCTGCTCCACACATGGGTATCATACTATACTGTGTATGTATGTGCTTGTTTGCACCCATGGTGGCCCACTCAAGTACTTGAGAGAGACTGTTTTTTTTTTTTTTTTTTGGTTATTTGAAAGTGACATCAATTATATATATAGAGAGAGGAGGAATGACATGCATCAAAGTTTCATGCACGGATTTTATTCATTATATGGTCAGTGTCTGAAACACATGGACTACTAGCACACCCACCATGTCATACTTTTAAGAAATATTTATTTAATGTTTCAATTTCTCTCTCTCCAAGCGTTTTCTGTGGTATTACTGGTGGTTCCACAGCTATAGCAACATGGCTTCTGCTAGCTGTTTGGCTACCATCCAGAAGCAAAACGAAAACCATAGGAATCTCAGTTTACCTGGAAACCCCAATTTCAGTGCAATGAACAGACAGAGTAAAGCACAGGCCTTTATTTTAATAATAAGTAGTCAGGTTTTGTTATTGACTCATCTAGTATAGATATTGTTGGTTTTGTCTCGAGTCCCACTGGTAAGGAGGAACACATGTCAGCTTAGTGACAGACTTTGACACAACACTGGAGCACTCTCCATCGAGTGAATGCCCGTCCGTTCACTCTTGATTTACCTCCATTTCTGTCACTCTCTCTCTTTGCCTCCTCCATCATCGGGGATCTTATTCTTTTGCAGTTTCCACAGTTATTTGATATCGAACCCAAGACATTTTTTTTCTCTGGGTTTAGTGGTAAGACAATTCAATATGGGCTCCAAAACGACTCAGGTACAGGTATGTGATTTTAATAGGGGATGATTCGGTGAGACTTGATGCAGTTTGACATAGTGCAGTCTAATAGAGCTTTTAACATTTTTGGAATAAGATAGGTTTCTATAAAGGTATTATGTATCTTTGACAAGACCAGGAGACCCCAGTGTTTTTGTTACTACATGGCATTGGGGAAAAAATGGAAGGCAGATGTCATTTTGAAACCACACCAAGGGCAGCAGCAATGATAACGTGTGATTGCACTGTCAGTCATGTCCACATCATAATCATGTTGTCTTCTTCTTCTCACTGGCTGTTGCCAGTGTTGATTGTGATTATGACTTATGAAGCAAACACAGACAAAAGAAGACTTGAAGCATGAATGCAAGAGGACTAGGAGAGGAACTGGCCTTCAGCTCAGGATTTTTACTGCTGTGTAATGCAAAGCTGGGAGCAGCAAAATCAGTGATGGGGAGACATATTAGCTCCGAACACTGTGGCATTTATGCACATCTGCCTCTTTGAAATGGCATCGCATTAGCTTTTTTCTGAGTCCCAGTTGTTGTCGTCATGGCTTTGTCAATGAGCGTGTGTGTGTGCGCACATGCGTGTGTGTGTGTGTGTGTGTGTGTGTGTGTGTGTGTGTGTGTGTGTGTGTGTCTGTGATGAGCTGTGTTTTTTAACTTGTTAAGTACGGAGTGTGTACATTCCGGAGAGGAGTCAGAGGAGGAGGAGGGCTGAAGATGTACAGTAGAGTGGGAGGAGGGTCGGATAGCACTGAATATTCCCATTGGACCATTAGTCGGTGTTTGTTGCTCGGATGGTGATGGAACGAGTAAGAATATGTGCTTGTATGCTTTTGTTAAAACATACATTACTCAAAGAGTACATTACTCTTTAAGGCGTGTGTAGTCACATATGGTGTACAGCTACATATGGTCGTGTCCTTGACCTAATCCTTTTTCCATTTGTTTCTCAGTAGCTGCAGTCTCTCTTTCACTCATATCCAAACTCCCAAACACTGCTGTAGGCACATAGCACACACTCAGTGCAGCCTTTTATCTCTTACCCTGACAACCTAGGTCCTATGTGTCAACAAAACATATGCTGAAGGCTGCGTTTCAATCTGTGGCCTGTGATGCTTCAATTCATCGTTCTTTTTTACTCCAAGGTTACATATGTACCTACATGTGATATTGTTAGACAAAGGTGTTGGCTATCACAGACAGCTTTAAGTTTTTTTCAATACAGAAAGCCATGTTAAGGTGAATGTGGATACTGACTGATGTTACAAATGAAGAGTCTTATTTTTAACTGTGTGAGCAAATTTAGAATATAATGTCTTTAGCTGTGGTGATTTCTCTTGCGTTGCTGTGGCAGTCCTGGTATTGTCACAATGTCATTTACCATTTATCTGATGGAGGTAGACTGCTGATGATTGCTCACAATTTGTTCACAACCAATCTTTATCAATTGGTTGATATCGAAGTCATCAAAAAAGAAAAAAAAAATCAGTGCTTCAGTACCTGGCCTCTAGTGGTGCTTTACATGCTAACATTTGCAGCCTGCCAGTCTGCACTGATATTAGAGTGGCATCTGGAAACCATGCTAAGCGGTGGAGAACATATACATGCAGACAACTGAGTGAATTTAAGGCCCACAACATACAGTCAAACATTTCTGTTCAAAAAGGACTCTTGGATCTTAATTCATGCTTAGTTTTTGTGAAACTGGTTCTACAGCTGCCATTCCCTTCAGAGTGGATGGTTTCTGCTCATATTTCTCAGGGATGTATTCTACTGTATTGACCACATGTCGACATGAATACATGATGACATTTACCTAACAAGGTATCAAGTTATAACTGTAAGGTGTTACATTTAGGACGACCCTCCCTGCTTTCCTGTCTAGACCTGAAGAAGCATTTGGTTCAACCTTGTTTTGGCTAGCGACCTCTTGTGGACATGTGAAGGATGATTGTGGTCCGTCAGGTCCAAACATCAAATTAGCATGATTTTATAATAGCAACATGAAACCCCAGGGGGAGGAGGTCAGAGGTTAAGACAAAGCATGGGATTTTAACATCAGAGACCACTGTTCGAGCAGACAACGCTGGCATTTAACCACTATAATGATCATTTCCTAATGCTAACCAAGTATTTTAAAGGGTTCTGCATGTATGAAACAGACACATTTCCACAGCGTGTCACCTGACCATGTCTAAAGGCAAAAGTGTCTGTACCTTTTCCAAATAACCACTCTCAGTGTTTCATAAATAGATGGACTCAACCCCCACAATTCCTTTGTCAGAAAGATGTGGAGGAAGGTTTTTCAGAGCTCTTAGATGATCCGACAAATGCTTTGTTTGAAGCAGACTCACACCCTTAGCTGCCTAAATTTAACAAAACCTTACTCATTGTGGCGGCAGAACAGAAAACCCTTATATAAATCAATACTGCCAAGTGACGTCTTCCTGCCCATGGCAGTATTAGATAAGAAAAGGCACCTGAAAGATATTCTGCCATTTACTTTGGAAGATATGTTGGTCCAATGCATGCACCTAACACATTTTGTTGTGTTTGCCCTTGATTTGAAAAAGAAGGAGTTGTATAATTATCTGCTGGGCACTGTAGTAGAAAAAAGTGTTTGTTTTTGTTTTTAATGACAATTTATATTATCGTGTATGATTACATTTTTATGCTAGTTAATTTTTTGTGAAGTAAAAATTCCATATGTAGGATCCCTGCTTATATATTGTAATTTTTCATAATAATCCAAGCATGGTGGGAAGAATTACACATTACAAGTACGTTGCACATGAAGACATTCAATTAAAGCAGTACCATTTTGCATTTCAGTCATACAATACAAGCTATGGTGCATGGTCTCTCGTGTTAACAGCTGGTGGCCATTGGGGGTCCAACACTGATGTTGAGTGGTAATGTCTGGCTCACAGTCAGTTTTCCAGTTCATCCTAATGGTGTCTGATAGAGATGAGAAAGTTTATGGCACACTATTGTCTGAAATAGCATAGTATGCTATGGTTTTAAGATTTTCCTTTGTTGAAACTGAGGGCCAAACCAGGAAACAGAAGTGACAGAGCTAGACTAAAGGCACAGTTCAGTATCTGGACAAATACTTCTTGCTATATTGTGCAAGTAGCTTTTAATCCTGAACCTTGAGTGTTTCCTCACCGCTTGTCAGACTTCCTTCTCATTCATTTACCATCATACAGCATGATGCTCTCTCTCAGCAATGGTGCTTCATGGCCTCTTCACAGCTTTGTAAAACCTAACCCAAACTACCATG
Source organism: Acanthopagrus latus (assembly GCF_904848185.1). NCBI lineage: Eukaryota > Metazoa > Chordata > Actinopteri > Spariformes > Sparidae > Acanthopagrus > Acanthopagrus latus. The sequence goes on along the minus strand of NC_051057.1, from coordinate 3,044,176 downwards.
TCTCATGTCACTTCCTTCTGCTGCGTGGCCCCAATCGCAATACAATTTGTCACAATGATGCCACAGAGGTCAAGTGTCAAATCATGATTGTGACTGGGCCTTTATTCTGTTAAAGCCTTCCACTGGGCCTTTTAATAAAAGCAAGGCCAGCTGGCAACTGTGCAGCCCACTGTGCCACCCAGAAACACACACACACACACACACACACACACACACACACACACACACACGCACACACACACACGCACACACACACACACACACACACACACACACACACACACACACACACACACACACACACACACACACACACACTGTCCTCATCTGTGGGGCACAACACAGTACAAGGGGAGGAGGGAAATATGTCTAAAAGCATCCATCACAAAAAATGCGAAGCACAGGGCTCTCTGGGAAATAGGTCGCAGCCAATCAGCCTTAGGCATCTTCGTGTTCTACCTCTGCTGAAGTTACATGGTTGAGATTGGGTCAGGGTAAACACAGAGCAGAACTACTTCAATAACATCCCTTTATCCATTCATCAACTAGGTGTAATCTAATCCTTCACTACAGCTCAGCTCAGTCTGTATTGGTAGGGCATGACCAAATTAAAAGTTTTGTGTGTTACCATTGTTTTTCTTGGGAAGCTTTCTTAGTTGATGGATAAGATGTGTTTAATTCAAGGAAACTGAGACCAAAATTAAAATCATCTAAGTTGTTTTAAACATTTTTGTATGTTTTTTTTAATGTTAAGGTCTGGCAAACAAAGTGATGACCCAAATGCAGACCACATACAGGAGGCATGAATGAACAAAAAGCGAGCTTCAATAACTTAAGCTGAATGATACAAAAAAAAGAATTTGTCACAATGGACAAAAAGACAAAGTAGCAACTAAAGGGCTAAAACAAAGTGCAAACAAAAACAAAGTACAAATCAATGAAGAACAAGAAAAATAAATCAGAAACATACCGATGGGGGGGCGGCTGTAGCTCAGCGGGTAGAGTAGGTCGGCTAGTGATCGGAAGCTCACTGGTTCAAATCCCGGCTCTGGGCAGGGCTGAGCTGCATGTTTAAGTGTCTTTGAGCGAGATACTGAACCCCACATTGCTCATCAGTGGGGGCCCTGCGATGAGCTGGTGACTTGTCCAGGGAGTACCCTGCCCTTAAGAACAATGACATGACATGACATACCAATGGGAAGACACCAGAGAGGACTCTAGAGAGGACACTAGAGAGGACACTTGAGAATGCACTAGAAACAACACCAGAGAAGACTCTAGAGAACATTCTAGAAAAGAAAGGCAAACAAAATGAGTTACAATGGACAAAAAGACAAAGTAGCAACTAAAGGGCTAGAACAAAGTGCAAACAAAAACAAAGTACAGATCAATGAAATCACAGGGAACATAAATCAGAAACATACCGATGGGAAGAGACCAGAGAAGATTCTAGAGAAGACTTTAGCGAAGAGTCTAGAGAAGACTCTATAGAAGACACTACAGAAGACTCTAGAGAAGACACTACAGAAGACTCTAGAGAAGACACTAGAGAAGACTCTAGAGAAGACACTAGAGAAGACTCTAGAGAAGACTCTAGAGAAGACACTAGAGAAGACACTAGAGAAGACACTAGAGAAGACTCTACAGAAGACTCTAGAGAAGACACTAGAGAAGACACTACAGAAGACTCTAGAGAAGACACTACAGAAGACTCTAGAGAAGACACTACAGAAGACACTAGAGAAGTGTCTTGAGAAGACTTTAGAGAAGACACTAGAGAAGACACTAGAGAAGAGTCTACAGAAGACACTAGAGAAGAGGCTACAGAAGACTTTAGAGAAGACACTAGAGAAGAGTCTACAGAAGACACTAGAGAAGAGGCTACAGAAGACTTTAGAGAAGACACTAGAGAAGAGTCTAGAAAAGACTCTAGAGTCTAAAGAAGAAGTGTGGCAGGAAAAGGACAGATGAGGGAAAGGAATGGAAAAACACTGAAAGGAGGGAAAGCCACAGAGAGGAAGGAACTGAAAAGCAACACGCAACACATGAGGGCTCAATTTCAAAATAAAATAGGAAACAAGAGGACATAAAAAAACTGTGATTATGACAGTCTGTGACTGTGATGGCTGATAAGTCAAGTTGATTAACATTGTTCATAAATGTTTCTTACAAAAGAGAACATTTTGTGGGTGAACGAACTGGATTAAGTCTCATTCTGAAATGATGTGTCACTAGTCAGCTCTCAGTCAGTTGCAAGTTAACGTGCAGGGTTATCCTCTCACTCACAAATTCATGTGATTTGTGCGCAGGAGGAATGGGTGTGTTCAAGACAACTAATTCACAGCTGACCCATGTTGCTGACATGTAGCTGCAATGACTCAACAGCACTGGACTTGGAGTGCAATCCAGATATATGACTTCATCTGGATTTATTTTATATGCCTAAGCTAACATTTAAAGTTACTATGCACAGTGTGCGCTCACACACTGTAGCAAGAATTTACAATGCTAGGTAGGGGTGGGAATTGATAAGTTTTTATCAGTATCAATGCCTTTGTCGATTCTGCCTATCAATCCAATTCCTTATCAATTCTCATAGATTCCGGAGTAGTTAATTGAGTGGCAAAAAGGAGTTCTACACAGTTTTCTGCACCAAAAACAACCATTTTATTTTTTCCCAAAATCATGTCTGCTCAAGACTGTGAACATATTCAACTCAAGCATACTGAACAACACCTTGACAAGATGTAGTGTAGAAAGAAAATATAGTCTAAAGAAATTCATTCGACTGCCTTCATACGAGTACTAACTTAGCACTTAATTCCATGCTGGGTGGACAAATGTTTTGGCATGTTACATGATATTACAACATTGCACCGATTACACACGTTAGAATTCTCATCTTGTTTGGTGAAATGCAGCCTGGCTTTAGATTGCTTCCTCCTTTCCATGATGCCGCCTGGCAGTTGAAGGTCGTCATAGAGAGTGTGGCAAACGCAAAATGTAACGCGACGCAAAATTTCAGGAAAACCGGAAAATCTTGTGCAGGCAGGAAATGAGAGAATCGTCAAGAAGAATCGATAGTGTTGGAGGCGAACAATTCCAATGGAATTGGTCAGTTGGAACCGGTTCTCAATTCCATCTCCTAATGCTAGGTGAACTGAAGTGGCAATACAAATAAAATGGGTGGCTGAACCTTAAACTGTCCCAGATCTTTTCACTGTGAGTGAAGACACAGAGAAGTTGAGCCCTGAGTGAGACAGCCACTGAATTGCCAGAAGCCAGCTCTCTCCCTGACCACAAGTACACCTCAAAGTTTCACAAGAACTATTTGAAGATCAAAGAAGACCAGGGTGTCCCCACTATCATGGACTTACCTCCAGAGTCACCTGACCTTAACTCCAGTAAACATTTAAGGGGGCACTTGAAGACTGAAAAAGCAAAGCATCCTGTGACATCACAAGATGCAAGCATCATGAGGCTAACATGAGTCATCAGGTTTTGCACAAATAAGTGTGTCAAGTGCATGTTGTCATCAGAGACAATGGGGACAAACTGAAATTCATGTACATTTTTGAACACTGTTAAGCTCATATTAGCATGTAAGCAAAACAGTATTACATTCAAAACAAATGCAAGAATAGAAGTAAATGGACTTTTGGACTTACTGCACGTGCTGTACATTAGAGGGTAGATGATTATTGAGGATAATGGTGTCTTTATCCAATTCAATTGTCTCTCCTGAGTTGACTAGTTAGCAAGCTGAAGTGAATGTCCAGCTGTGGTTCAGGTCCGTGAGTGGGACTACACAGAGTTTTTTGGTCAAGCACTGAACAATTTGGTGTGCAAATCTTTGTGCTTGTGTTTTTATTGAATGGATTCTGGTGATTCTTAGGACCTCCACCATTCTTTGAATATTAGTCATTTATGACCATACTGTAGTTAACAGGGTCATGTTTGATATGGGATTAAAGAAAATTCTAATTCAATATTGGATTTGAATTTGATTATACTATCAAACCTCAACCACTGACAGGGTTTAGAGAAAGTATTACCCAAAAGAGCAACGGCAAAACATGCTACACAGCATTTTCCTTCTTATGTCTGATGAAGACGAACGTAATATAAAATTGATATTGTCCCTGCAGTGAACTAGAGTGTCAAAATGGAAGGAGGATCTAAAGTGCAACGCAAAGTGCAAGGGAGCAATTAACTCTGCTTAATGGCATTGGTGTCTCCAAACAGCCCATTATGTCATGTCAGAGGAACATGGGGTGCTCCATAAAAGAGATGGATGCTGTGGTGGTTGTTGTTTAGGGCCACATGATGTCATGCAGCAACCAAAGTGAGGGTTTTTTTTTTTCCACAAATCAATGACGATTAACTAAATCGTAAATTAGAACTGAACTATTGATTTGTTTTTTAAAATTTTGTTTTGATTTCAAATTTGTTATATGTGGATTACTGAAACACAAGGGTACAATTAAGTATCATAATGTTCTTGATTTCTAATGAATAATATTATTCAGTGTACTTCTCCAGTTTCCTTCTCCCTCCTTTGTGTTGATTTGATGTGATGTGCATGGGAGTCATTTAAGTGATCATGCATGGTTTTATGTTATCAGCAAGCCTTAGTTCAATATTCATCTTAAACTGGTGGCGACCCATTTCAAAAGCAGGTTTCTATTATGGGTGTGGGCATCCTGGGTGTAGTGCAGCACCAAACAAATCACCAGAATAAATGTTAGCTTAGTGTGTTTCTGTTAAACCACAGTTAGATTATAGTAACATTTAAACTTTCCAGAATCTTTCTGTTTGTTTAGGTTGAATTCTCTCTTTTTTGTCACTATACTGTGCCTATGTTCCGCTTAGGTTTTAGTCACAAAAAAACACTTTATTGGGCCTAAGAAAGCATCATGGATTGGCTTAAAATACCTGTTTTGAAAAATAGTTGCTTTGTTTTGTCTCCAAAAACCGCTGGGAATGTCTGCAGCTCTTTTTTTAAAAAACACCTGGATCTGATGGCACTAAAACCACTGAAAAATGTCTTCAGTTGTCCTTGAAAATATATAGTGATGGGAGCTGGACTGCAGTGGCCCATTTGTCTAAGTTACCTGGTCAGTGTTGTTTGTAAAAATGTTAACTGCCAAGGTAATATCCTGGCAACTGGGCTAGCAGCACACCTGTAATAGTAAGACTTTTTTGATTATACTAATACTATATTCACTATAACTTGCCAGCAGTCATTTGATAATACACCAATAATCAGTCCTCAAAAACTGTATGTAGCAGCGGTTAGACTAATACAACTGTAGGGATGTTTTGCCTGTCCTCCAAATGGCTTCTTCAGTTCTGAAGTAATGCTTGTGAGTATCATTTACTAAGAGGCCTGCCTCAATATGTCTAATGCCGCATTAAACCACAATTTGACATTACACTGTGTAATCATGTGCCTCCCTGTGGCTGGCTTGGCAGCACCGCAGCTTCAGAGAAAGCTAAAACTATTTTTCTTTGTCTTTGTTGGAGTAAAAGGAGAGGAGGATGAAGAGATTGCCTCACTATCTCTGCTCTCTCATTGGCAGGCAGAGAGTGAGAAGTTGTTTTCCTTTAAATAGATTTCCTCTGATGGCAAGGCATGCCGACCCCCCCTCCCTCCGGGCTTAGAGGAACTAAGGCTGAAACTCTCTTGTTCTTTCTCTTTCTACCCTCTACATCACATCCGTCGTTCTCTTGTCTTGTGGCCACTTTGCCCATCACCACTGGGAAGGGCAGCGCAGGGTGAGCTGGTTTGACGTGAGGTTTGGTGGTACTGCTGCCTGCTTGCTGGCTGCTCACTCTGGTGTTGACAGTCAGGCAGGGAGGCACATACAGGATCAGGGGTTATTGTAAAGGTGGGGGATGTTGGCAATTCAAAAACAGGTTGACAATTTTCTCCAGCTTCCACTGCATCGTTTCGGATCAGATGATCCCATTGCACAGCCACAACTGATTTACAGTAGACATGAAAGCTTTGTCTTTGTCAATGTGCTTCATTTTTTTTTCTACATAAAGTACAATATCTCAAAACGATTACTAGTGTCTGTGATGATGAAGTAGTCACTAAGAACAGTAATTTGTGAAATACTATTTGTTGTATTTGTATACCCCTTAAGTCTTGTTCGCACATGGTCATGACACATCTAAATGGAGCATGTAACATCTTCCCATGCACTATGATGTGTGTAAGAACTGCAGTTTATACCTTATAATTGGTGTTGAAGTGTTTTCTAGCATAGGTATTGACATAGAAAATTGCTGCTACTTGAAATTATGTTGTTCATTCTTCTTGAGCCAGGCACACAATGACTAACCAAAACATTTTGTCCATTTCCAACCCAACTTACAGAGCTTATTTCCATAGCAACAGTGGCACATGCAGATGCAGCAGCCAGCAGGTTCATAAAACTTTGCTACCTTTTTGTTTTAATGTGCTATTTTTTTTATTTATTTATTTATTTATTTTTGCTATTGCCGTTTTGGCTCTTTCTTCTGACACATGCATTGCTTATGACAGAGATTCACTCCTGAATATCTGAAAACAAGGTGTGGGGTTTGGATTAAGTGCAGCAGACTGTGAGAGGATCTCAACCAGCTGAAACTCCAGACCAGCCAGCCAGACCTGCGGAATTAAATGTCGCAGAAAGCAATGCCATCGCCCCATTAACACAGGAAAGAGAGTCAGGATCAAGCTGACCCCGACTTGGACCTAAAGCTACTCCTCCACCAATTCCTCTTCTTGCTATTGTGTATTAACAGGAACATAAAATGGATGAAATAAGACTCTGGCTCACTCAGCAACAGTAATCAAACATTTTTGGGCACACCTCCTCAAATATGGTTCACTCCTAACATGCTCGTTGAAGCTTTTGCACTTGATTGATGCACTTTGCTCAGAGCCAACAGAACGCAGAACTGTGCTGGGCTGGCTCTCGATGTCTACTGAAATGATGCCCGGTCCTCAAACACGGTCAAAGTGGATGGACAGTGGTCATCAGTTGTGGAATTATTTATGCCAAGATGGCAACAATATTAACTGCCAAGGGAATCGACCAGTGTTTATATTTGGACATTCCTATTGTTGCTAACTCAGAAATGCACTGCAGAAATGATGTCATCAGCAGCAGCATGGGTAAACAACTGGGTGGAATTGTCAAAGTAGCTAGCAGTTTAAATCAAACAAACCTCAGAACTATTTACCTGAATTCAGCATGTCCAGATCCCCACCAGAGGAAGAAATCTCCTGGACCATGTGTATACAAATATTCCTGGCAGTTACGAAGACCTCCCACATCCTCACTTTGGCTTATCAGACTATATTTCCCCACTTCATCTGCCTATCTGCTCCCAGCTGATCAAAAAGGTCACATCACAGTGCTTCCCATACATTGACGAGACTTTGGCTGCCCGCCATAGTCTAATTTACCGCACCATAGTCTAATTATGGAATGTGAAAAAATATTTCCGCCTTTCCAACGCATACTGACGTTTCAGACAGTCTCTTTTGTTTGCATTACTTTTGATGACTTCAGTGCTGCTAATTCAGGGCTATATTAGTGAAAAAAATAATAATATGTTTTTGAACCTGGAGCAGTGTGCTGCACTGCACTCAGAGGCTCCTCCACTCACACACACACATGGTAACAGATGGAGGGTCTGTGTGTCGCTCCGAAGCAGCGGTGAATTAGTTACAAAATGACAAAAATGTCACCTATGACCGACTGTTACGGTGAGTTGAAGAGTATCAGAAACATCTAGTTTGTTATTGTATATTCACAAAAAATCAGAGTTCATGTAAAACCGTTGGCATAAATAAATCCAGTGTTAGAGAAAGGAAATATTTTACCATCGTCTTCCTTCATTGACGTTAACTAGCATGTTGGATATTTAGCTTGATAATTATCTAGAGGATCCAACCCTTTTTCCGACAGTAGCACAAACTACATTCCACACCCGAGCCGACCCGCTGTAAATTGTTACTGACGCCCGACCCGCACCTGAAGGAAAATTGGACTGACGCAATTTTTTAAAAATGAACATAAGCCTGCGTGGGGAATGGTAGTTCTGGGAGGGCACAAGCACGCATGAATGAGCTCGTATGAAATATAAATGCTTATCATTTTGAAATGCATTTTGAAATTCATCACTGGTTTTAAAGGTCCCATATTGTGAAAAATATGTTTTTTCTGGTCTCTACATATATAAGCTGGTCCTCCCTGAGCCTGCCAACTCCCAGAATGAGGAAAACAAGTGAATCCCACATGGTCTCTGCAGCCCACCCACTGGTAACATGGCGCTCCTACAGGCTGTTCAGAATCTGCTCCTGTCGTTACGTAAGGAAAGGAGTCATTATCATAGGCCGACCTCCTCTGCGTGGTGATAGGAGATATCTGAGAGGGGGGGGTTCATCCCCGAGGTGAAGTTCGGTGTGTCCAGCAGTGAGACGGCAGAGTTTCACAATGTTGTCGCTTAAAGCTCGACACGCAAATAGCTCTGTTGTTGGTTGTAAAAATCAACATCAGTGCCTATATTCTGTCCCAGCTACAGAACAACAGAAGAGACAGTGGTTATATTTCATTTTTAACGACAACGTGCCGCCTGCGCTTCCTGTTAGCTTGTGTGTGTGTGCTAACCACTTAACATCGGACTGCTTCAGTAATGAGGGTCAGTACAAAGCTGGCTTTGCCTCGACACTGACCCTAGTAAAAGGATCAGTACCAACCATACCGGACCCAGCAACTGCACCCGAGCCACTGAAAAGTGTCGCTGCGGTTTGTAGGAATTATAGTTGCCTACGAGTATGGTGAAGTCAGCTGGAAACTGGCTAACTAGTTAGCTCCGCTTCGGTCCACTATGCAATAGCATTTGAAGCGAGTTTAATGTTAATAATATTATGATGGAGCTTGGTTGTCACAGTAAAAAGTCTGGAAACGTTGCAGACTGGAGACTGAGACGATGCTAACAGTGTCCAAGAGTTTAGAGACTGAGTTGGAGACAAACACAGCTTTCGCTAGCTGTTAGCCATTAGCTTCATGGTAGTAAATGTAACAACACATACGAACAAACTAACATTATACAGACACACAAACCATTCTGAAACATCCTGCTGCAGCCACAGAGTCTGTACTTCTTCAGCAGCCTCTCCTTCTGGGTCCAATTCTGGGTCAAACTGGTTCGGTTGGATGAAAAAATCTCCGCGAGCCATAGTGATACATATATATATCCACTGTAAACATTAGAGCATGCTACTGCTAACGCAAGGAGCATCCTCTCCCTGAGGGTGATGTAGCAGGCAGGACTCTCCAAGTGGGCGTTGACAGATGGAGCTCAATAGTATTTAAAGGTGCAGGCACAGAAACAGACTGCTTTGAATAGAGCTCTGTAGAGCAACTTAAATTCAGGACCACGGATGGGTTTGGGCCAATGCATATCGAATACAGAGCTGTTGGACCAGCTGTGTGAAATTGATGGAAAAACAGTATAATATGGGACCTTTAAAGCACTTACTCATCACTGTACACTGTATGAACGGGTTGGATGGTCCTCCTTATCAATATGCGGACTGAGACACCTGCATTTTCTCATTTACAAGGCAGTCTTAGATTTTCTTCCTTCTTACCTTTTGTCCTACATTAACCAAAGTAATGCTGGGACAGTCTCAGGATTTGTTCTTGCTGTCTGTCCCAAAAGTCTGAACTGAACTGGGAAAGAAAACATTTAGGTTTGCTGCTCCCTCTGCTTGGAACATGTTACAGAAAACTTTGAAACAAAATGAGTTGATCTCATTGAAGACTTTTAAGGGGAAATTAGATGACCTGGAGGCAGAAACATCTGGTTGTAGATGTTTTGCCTGAGGCTTTTATTATTGTAGCTGACCTTCAAATGTTGCTATTTTGGATGCTAAGTGACTTCAATGTTTGTTTCCACCTTGTGTTTGTGTGTATGTATGATTATGCTGCTGCCTGTCTTGGCCAGGACACTCTTGTAAAAGATTTTTAATCTCAGTGAGTCTTTTCCTGGTTAAATAAAGGTTAAATAAATATAAAAAAAGAACTGACCACTGTCAGTAACCACAGAGGATGTGAGAAAAATCCTGCTGAGAGTGAATATAAATAAAGCTGCTGGTCCAGATAATATACCTGGCTGTGTACCAAAAACATGTTCCAATCAGCGAGCTGATGTTATTACTGACATTTTTAACATCTTGCAGGAGACTGTTCCCTCCTGCCTCAAGACAGCCACCATCGTTACTATACCTTAAAGATCTGCTGTGTCTAGTCTTAACGAATACCACCCTGTGCCTCTCACCCCCATCTTGATGGAGTGTTTTGTCTTCACTATCAACGACAATGTCCCTGCCAGCCTCCAACATCACCAGCATGCTTTCAGAACCAACAAATTCTGCATTCAAAAATTAAAAATAACATAAAAACTAGAACCCCCCCCCCCCTCCACAGAGCCCACGGAAGTTTGCCCCAAAGGATTACAGGTTTGGGGCAAAAGTGAGGACACAGGCCAATATCTGAGCCGTGGTATTCACTGTAATGGGAAGTGCACTTGAAGTGCAAAAGGCTAAATGTGTGCCAATTTGGGTGTGTTGTACTAAGCCACGCCCACTTTGACCAATCGTTACTTAAGTATATGGCTGGCCTCAGGAGTGACCCCACATCAGTACTGTTTCATTACATTTCTGTTATTGCAACAAAAGATGAGGTTGACAAGGAAAAATGCATTTATGTTGATTAGTGTGTGGTGACTTAACAAAAGAAAAGTGCAGCAGAAGTGGGTGGGGATTTTTATGAATGTGTTCTTTAAAATAGTTAGGATAGTTTGTGTTTTTTGAAGTGGGGTCATATAAAGTACATTTCTATAGTCGATCTGTTCCCTACTGTAATCACTGATCAGCGCAGCCTCAGTTTGGAGAAATAGAGAGCCGCTCCAGCCCAGACACTCAGCTTTGTACTGCAGTGAAGGGGGTCCAGAGAAACCACCTAAACCACCTAAAACAAGACTCACCTTAAAAAATCTATAACAGTTCAAGTGTATAGAGAAAATTCAAACTGCTTTACATCGCCGTCAGACCGGCCTTTCTTTTGGCACTACATTTTCTCAACCATAGAACCTCCATATGGTGCTTAAATTGTAGGAGGAGTTCAAAAAAGGTTTTGCATATGTGGCGATATAGCGAACGAAATTTCACATTTCTATGTCAGAAAACCCAGCTTTATTCAGGGAACATATGGATATAAGGTTGGCGAATGTGTTATTTAAAATGTGGAAGTTACAGGCAAAAACGCGATTGCATCCATTTTCGCGTCACCAAGTGGAGTACATGTGCAATTTTTGGTATGGAAGAACTGTGTCCTATTCTATATGTACCATATACATTTCAAAGCTCTCAGCATAATAATTTGGCTGAAATTAATGTTTGTTGTTTGTGTTGTAATAAGCCACACCCACATTGACCAGTCATGACCACCTTCAAGATCTGGCCTCAGGACTGACCCTACGTCATACTGACCAAATTTCGTAAAAATCAGTGTAGCTGTTCAAGAGATATAAACTTCACATATTTTTAGTGCCCCCTAGAGGCCAAAATCCACCTAATTCAGCTCATCCCTTCCCGGTGTCATGGCAACCAAGGATCTCAAATTTGTAGTTAATAGCATTTAGTTTGACTGAGATATCAAACAGTTTACATTTTCATAGCTACCTACAGAAATGTGTTGGTTAATAATCTGTGCATTTTTGACTTAGCAAAATTCTTTTGATATCTTAAGATCAGGTCCAGCTGAAGAGTGTACATGCCAAGTTTCACGCAGATCGGACAGGAGGAGTTCGCAAAAACGTTCTAGGTGGAAGTGGGCGTGGCCAGTTGCAAAGTAATCCAGCTCCATTAGCTATACAGTCCTGGTCAACAGTCCTTGTCACCTCACCTTAATGAATGTTTTTTTTTGTGGCAAAGTAATATGTGTTTTACTCATTCCATCACGGAAAAATGAGAGGTGTAGAAATCATTGGAACTGAAGACTCCCATGGTCACAAGTTCCTTACAAGTGTACGTGAATTACTGACCACAACTGTATACTCTCTACCGAGCTGGATATCCGGAAAGCAAACTGAGATCATAGGATCGATTGTCAGAAAATAGCAGTGGTTTGGCTAAAGGATGAATTTGAACAACATGAGCCTGCAGCTTTCATGCTGATCCAGAGAGTCAGTGGAGGATTGTGTTTTATAATCTAACATAAATATCAATGTCTCCACTTAAATATGAGTTTGTTGGACCGTTGGCCCAGGCAATGATAATGCTCTTGCATGTCTTACAATATTTCTTGGGGATAACTTGCCAGTGGTGTTCTAGCTAGATTCCTCTTTTCCCTTTCAATCTTTGAACGTTATTCAATATATCTTTTCAATGCAATCTTTATTTCATGCGTCACTGGATTCAGAGCTCTGACGTCTCCATGCTGAAGGGTGATTTGATGAATTGGAATTAATTTGCAATCCTGCATCTGCTCATTCTTTTTGTCTTTCTGACATTAAATGTATTCGTGAGTGGTACTAGGCACATTTTCACTACTAGGATCTCAACTCCCTCGCATCCTCTGAGCTGTTTCTGACACAACTTCTTGCTGATGTTTAGGAACTTTTTTCCACCTATCGCTTTCTGCCTCTTATGTGAAAGTGTAGACATGATAAAATGCCCAGGTACATCTAGTTTTTCATCTATCTTCTTTCAGTCTATCTATCTGTCTTTGTAGATTTGTCAGAATATACCCATGTCTCTGCCTTTTTCTCTGACTTGTCCTTAGTTGCCTGACCCTGTAGACCCTGTTTCAGTTCAAATGTCTGCTTCACTTACACTTGTATTGATAGACCATGAACTCTATGTCAGTATCACTCTCAGCTATTGAATATTTTTGCTTTCTGCCAGCCACAAGGGCAGCTCAGTTCCATTGTCTCTCAAGTTTTCAGTAATGTGCACTCCCTGTCCCTGCTAAATCTGTTTTACCTCCTCTGCTAAGTCACGGGATGGACTTCTTCTTCTTCTTATAATGGCTTTGTGGCTGCTTAGACCCAGCGGCCTGTACTGACCGAAGGGAGATGTGTTAAGCTTAGGCTTTCCATAGTTGTCAGTCACTGTGTTCACAGCAGACCAGTCTACAGCAAACCATGGGCGTAACCACGCATTCGTCGGGGTCATGTCCTCCCCAATAGAAAATCTGTCCCCCTCAATATCCAGTTGAAAATATGTTAAATATGCACTCTTTTGTAAACCCTGTCAACAGATCTGTCTCGCTATTTCTTATTCATTTTCAATTTATTTCTGTTTTTAAGGAAAGCACAAGTGTGTGAACCCCACCCCCCCCCAGTTGTAAACTTGGAGGTTACCCATCCTAAGGTATTAAACCGTTTGCCCACCCTCGCAGTGTGCCAGCATACTGAAATGGAGCGCACCTCAGTATGCTGAGTAGCTCCCCCATATGTGAAAACCTATTGGTCAAGTTAGAGTAAACACCCGAAAACCTCCCTAATTTTCAGAAGTTAACGTCAATTTACAGCCTGTGAATGTCGCATTCATCTGTGCCACATGACGAAAACGAACCATGACGTATGTGGAGCTCCCGTAGGTGCTAATTGCTCTATTTTGTGTATGAATAGCACAGAAATCATGCCTAGCCAGAGAACGTGTGGCCTGGCTTGAATGTCCTCACTCAGTATTAGATCAAACCACTACTTTTAAATAAGCAAAATAAATCATCAATGATTGTTTGGCAGATTGAGAGAGAGAGATAAACCTACCCTTACCCTTTACATATGAATTCAAATGGTCGATGTTCTCCTCAAAACTTCTGAATGTGCAAATTTTCATGTATAAAATATCATAGAATTGTTGGAAATGTGCTTAAAAAAAAGAAAATCATGGGAAGGGCTCTCATTTGGACCCCCTATATCATGGTTACGCCCTTGCAACAATAAGGATGGCATATGCTTGAACCAAGTTAGCTTATACAGAGTGATGCCTGACTGTATGTTAGAGCTTGACAAATATGTTCAAATCTTGCCTCACCCATAGACACTTTTTCTAAAGCTGCATAAAACAGGTGTTATTGCCAGCTGTGTAGTTTTACAAAAACCAACCGCAGCCCACCTAATGACAACATCAGAAAAATGCCTGGCAGGGTGTCATGCTGTATGGCACTTCATTTGAAGCATATTGGTGCCTTTACATTTAACGTGACATTTTTTTGGAGCCTTTAATTATTAATTTTTATGAATTGTTTGATCATGTGCTTTGGCTCCTTCACAGAGACATGGACTCTTCTCCAAAACATTTCATCTCTAGTATCTTGCCAAAAAACAGAAAGCAGACTTTGATAATGCTTGGTATGTCAGATAAGACCCTGGTCCTGTCAGACTCAAGAAGATCACACCTTAAGGTGCTGACCCTTACTGAGTGTCACTTAAGAAGTGAGACTGCATCCATACATTTTCAAATTTAATTGGCATTTCAAAAGAATTAAAAACTGAACAAGAGTCACGTCTGCACATCTCATGTGAATCTTGTTCAGTTTTTTATTAGATTTTTTTTTTTGTATTGTTTTTTTTTGAATGCCATTTAAAATTGAAAATGTATCTAAGTCTGCTTTTTGTTGCATTGATTCAAGTTGTGTCAAACAAATGAATACAGTATATACAGTTTTCCTTTTCTTCACCTCATGTCAATTGGTTGCAAGTCTTTTGTCCTTTTTGGCAGTGCCAAGCACCAGTACACAAAAATCCAAATAGATGTTTGGAATCCAAGCAACAGCCGGCTTTACAAGGTTTTTGCAAAGCACTGCTCACTTGACCAAAGTAATTTACTGTACTAGCAAGGCTCCTTACATGCCTGCGAAAAACTTATTTGAAGAATTGGGTCAACTTATCAGAGTTGTGTCCCCTGTGCCTCCAGACTAAGGGAAAAAATAATAATCGAATATATTGAATAATGTAGCGTGTAGAACTTGTTAGTTTGCATTTACTTCATAACGTGACAAGAGGAGCTGATGAGCGTCGATCAACGACGTGGCTAATCACCACAGTAGCTAGCTAGTTACTGGGACAGTGATGATCTGTGATGACGTGGTGGAGGAGATGAAAATAGCAACTGTCAAGATGTTGTGTTCCTTGGTAAACCACCGGCTAGGTGGCTGTAGTGGAAATTTTATGTTACATTCACATCTCAAGCGACAAAGTTACAAACTTGGGTTGGGTTGGACTTTCTACTTCGAGTGAGTAATAAGTGATGATTGGAATGAATTGCTTTCCTATGAATCCAAGCATTGCTTTTTAAGAATAATATACCTTTGACAGCAACAACCAGTGTGTATGAAAGCCTTAAGGCCAACAGTTTAACAGACACATGAAATGAGTGATATTACATATCTACCATTCTTACCTTATCTTACCCCTTTCTCACTCCTCCTCTCCTTCCAGCTCCCCCATTTCTCTGATAATGATACAGGCGAATGTGGAGAGCAGCAGGAGGAGGGGCTTTACAGTCCTTCAGAGAGGAGAAATGTGTGTGTGTGTTTGTGTGTCACATTCCATTTAGTGGCAGTCAGTGGGTTTGTGTCCTTGTCCCTGTATATGTGCTGGCCTTCATATACTACCCATGTATGGGTGTAACCACAGAGCCAGAGGAGTAATTCAGCTCAGCCCAGCTCTTCCTTGCACGCAGTCTATACCTTCCCCCTCTTCCCTCCATCATACCCATTCTTTCTTTCACTGTGTCATTTCTCTTCATGTCACTTGGTCAGAGCCTGGAAGCCCTCATCAGAGAAGATCAACGACAAGTCCACACTCCTCCCTGTGCGTGGCACAGTGAGGCAGTAAACTCAGAGCGGCAGATTTTGCTCTTATTCTCTGTGTGAGGGAGTGTGCCTTAAATAGGTGTCCCGTGATTTAGATCATGCTTCAGAGGCTTAACTTAAACACTTTTATTCGTCATGATCACAACCAGTGTTGAGGCTCATTGCTCAAAAAAGTAATATATTTCACATTACACATTACTCTCAAAAACAGTAAAGCCTTACGTTACATGTTTACTCTCTGAAGAAAGTAATTAGTTACATTACTAGTTACATTACTAGTTACATTCTTGTGCTTGCTTGCTTGGCGTCTCATTCATGTTGCTCCACGGTTCCTTAGCAACAAGCTTTGTGTGTGCGTGCTGTCTCTGTAGGCACTTCGTTAAATTCGAGGTAGTGTTAGCGGTGGAGAGAAGTTTCAAACACGGACAAAGTGTGCACCTTACAGTCAAGTTATTTTCCTTACTTTCAACGAATTCAAAGGAATGTTTGTATCTCCAACCATCAGAAGTGGCTTTGCGCAGCGGGGGGGTCTTCAGGCAAGTCACATGCAGCAGCATGTTCTGCTCGCTGCCATTGTTATCCTGTCTCCCCTTGCTGGTGGCGACTAACCAACTGGCGATGGTGAAAGGTACCACGTGCCAAACCCCAACCAATCACTTTTCCATTATTGATGGCCCCCGGAGCATGTCATATACTGGTACGCTAGGTGGCGCTGTACCCATTTCAACTAGTGGTAACAGAAACACCTCCGGCTGACCTCTTTACATCACCAGCTGCCTCGACATTCAAGAAAGATGGCGTACGAAGAGCGAGATGATGCTATATCTTTGTACACTTTGTATATGGTGTACATGATAATTACACAAACTAGATGCACTATGGTGCTCTTTCTTGCAGTGATTTCGGAGGAAAGACGCCACCACTGTCCGTCTACTTCCGGCTCATGGCCCCAGGGAAAAATCTCGAGCCTGAGCAGAACGCAAAAATCTGATCCGATCTGCTGGAACGTATACACGCAGGAGTAATGTGACTATCAATCGAATAATCTGGGCGCCTTAATTCGACTATGAAAAATCCGATCTGGTCCAATTTTAGTCAGACTGAGGTGTATACATGTATCTTAAAGATTCAATCATAGTCGGACTAACACAGTAATTCGGTTTTCTTAAGTGTCATGTAAAGGCACAGACTTTCAGACCAGCAGAGAGGTCAAGCTGAATCCGCTTTGATAACCCAACCAGCGTAGGTCTGAAACTCAAACCTGGCTTGACAAAACAAATCTTGGTCTTTAACAAAAAGGTCTATCACTGTAGGTATCCTTTCCAAAACATTGTCAGTCAGGCTGTATGATGAATGGTAAAAAAAACAACAAAAAAAACCAAAACATGATATCGATTCATATATCTGTGCAATCTCTTTCATTAGGATTCACTCCTATTTCCCTAAGCATTCAGATCATGGTGCATTCACATGTTGACTTGTATGCTTCACAAAACACACATAAAAAAGTTACACACCGTTGCTTGAAGGTAAAAGTTCCCTTTCAAGCTTTACTAACAATTAAACCATTTGTATTTAAAAAGGGCTCAAACTTCATTGTGAGTTTCAGATCTCTTGTGACAAGCTATGAACGGTCGCTACTTTCAAATTAAAAGCCCCCCGCTAAGAACCCAGTTCTAAACTCCGATGGGGTGCAATGTAAAAACTTCAAGCTTCACGTCACGTCACATGTTTACACTTGCTTCAGTGGCGGCAAAGTGGCAGCTTTTTGGAAAAGGGAGATTATTACACCTCCTTTTTAGATTGACAAGGCGGCACATTGCAGCCTTTACCTTGCTGCAAATGTGCTGCCTTTTCTATCTAAAAGGGGCTACTGTCTCACTTCTCTCAGTCTCAGACCTTCCTCCAAACTGAACAATTAGAAGAATGAATTCATTAATAAAATTTTACCCCATATCCCACACAGGTCCAGCTGGAAAACAAGCTGGGTTTGGCATGCTTCGAAGTCCAACTTTTAAAAAAAAATCACCTTTGTGCTCTGCTAATGGGTTTCCTTATCTCCTATAGTTAAAGTTTTAACTTGAAACACAGTCACCCTTAAATGATTCTTGCCAAGCTGGAGATCAGGTCAAAGCAGACTAAACACACACACTTCTTTGCAGCCCCCTTTCCTCCCTCTCCTCCCTGCCTTTGCACACACACACACACACACACACACACACACACACACACACACACGCACACAGTGTATTTCAGCGTCTTCCCCACTCACTCTGAGTGACCTGAGATAAGGATGACTGTCAGAGCTGCATTCCAGAGGAATGAACACTTTTGTATTCTTTCTCTTAGCAAAGTCTGAGTTCATGTAAATTAGTTACAAAAATGTCAGTAGAACAGCTAACATTAATCAGATAATGTTTTCTTGATGTTTTATCCATCTTGTTTGTTGGAACTATTTAAAATGAGGAAACCATAGATTCATATTTATTGTGTTACCACACTGCCATCTCAAGACCAACAACACAACAAAATATACAAATGTGGGTAAGCAATGACTTGCTGCAGTTTGACTCTGATCACTTTTTCAGACATAACTATTTTGTTCCCTCAAGTACATGTGTATTAAGGGCTGCAATACTGATGAAGAGCAAAACTGGCTTTTGTGTAACAACAATGCTAATGCTACAGTAGCTAGGCTAGTGCTGCAGTATTAAGTACAAAAAGCAACATGATAAAGACTTTATAGGCAGCTAACCAACTGGCCTACTCTTACTGTTTGGTTGACTTTAGTAAAGATGTTTCCTTCATCTGCCTCAATTTTTGGCCGCCATACCCTTTCCATTTGGTACTGCAATGTCTAGCCACAGCAGCAGTGTAACATGTTAAGACCAAGTTCAACAGGCTAGTCCACAAAATAAACAGTAAAACATGGCAGCTTCCAGGTTTGAAGTCAGCTCATGGACCGCTGCTACTGATTCATTCTTCGGCTTATACCTTCACAGCCCCTCTCTGCGAAAGCACAGTCGATGTAAAGATGCACGAACACACCAGTTCCAAATGCTAAGTAAATCCACTCAGAGACAACATCCTCAGATGGTAGAATTAGTGGAAGACTTTTGTGTCAGTTCTTGCAGCCAAAAAGAGAGCACAGCTCCAGGTCAACACAGCAGCTGCCTCACCTCTCTCAGCTGGATGTCTTTGGCTACATGTGAATATTTATTAAATACGGATGAATATTTGTATTGCAATAAAAAGTCAGCCAAAAAACTGTAAAATGTATGCCGTCCATAGCGTTCTCTGTATTCATTACATTTCCACTGTACAATACAGGCAAAGAGAACAAGTTATGTTGTTGGGTTGCAGCTCGACCCCTGGCCACCCAGAGAGACCAGAGTCCCAGGTGATATAGCCTGTAGTTGAGGAAGAACCCCACCAACCAACAGTCTGGTCCTCTCTTAAGCTCAGAAAACTTTGCATTTGTCTTTGATTTTCTCTGACATTTTCAGTATCTTCGTCCCTTACCTAATTTAACCTTTTTCAAAACAAGCCTCAGTAATAAACTGAAAAGTTGCTCCTTTGCTTAATTTTGAACCATGAAAACTCAAGGTCTCTGTAGATTGTCGTTTCCTTTTTGACATTGTCATCGTGTCAGTGGAACAATTCAAGCTTAGCAAGAAGTTCGTGTGGCCAAAACATCACAAGGACTCAATAAGAGCTGAATCTTCTGAATTGTCTTAAAAGCTGTGTCAGCCTCAACACCTAAAACAGTATGCTGGCCGTATGCCCTTACCTGCCCAGACCAGGGAAGGACCCACTGCTCGGCAACCAACCTATTTCCAGTGTGGTGACCCAGAGGTTCTCCCATGTTTATGGCCACAGGCAGACAGGTAAGCATTCTTGCAGACTTAACAAAAGACAAGAGAAAAGTAAGCTGAAACATTTAGTGTTCATAAACTGCAGCCAAGTGGTCAGCCAGAAGATGTATATTCTCCCTTTCACCTCAGTATTGTACGTTTATCTCACATTTATTATCTATCTGAGTGTTGCTTAATTACACAGACTGCACTGTATTAATACTTTGTGTATTACGTTATTAGTCAGTATTTAGATTAAAAAATTGCCCTTATTTATCAGCAAGGAGTTCTGTCCTTTTTGTCTGTAACCTCGGGCAAATCATGGTGAGCTGAGCACAGTTCACTACATCTATAAATCATGTCTAATGCTGATAAGGTCCCTAACATCCACAATCATTGCTTTCAAATTATTTTCTAATGAGTCGTACGTAAAACATTTGCTCTGCATGTTGACAGATTCTATCCATTCCATGATTTGCTAGACCACACTGTACTAATCCAAAACTAGGCTGGATGATTCAGGGCCCAGGGGGTAGGGGACAGTGAAAGGGTCATCCAGGCTCTTCTTTCCCACCAGTCTTCTGCCCCTGGCTGTCCCACGAGTCCACTGTTACTATTAATATACAAGTAATAACACAGAGCAACAAGAAGTGCTACCTCCCCACCAACACACATCTGTGTCCTCTGTGCTGCGCTCACTGCTGCACTGGGTTTGTCTGTTCTGTATGAATGTGTAGATTGGGAGCACCAGATATGTGGAGGTTTTCTAAGAAATTGACTGTCCAGACATTTGTGAAATGGTTCAACTGAACATGCAGAATTTCAGGTTATGATGTAATATATTGTGTGGCTTTCTCAGTTTGTTTGATTTACACCAGGATGGTAGCTTGTATGCTGTTTTCTTCTATTCTGCGTATTGTAGTGACTTTAGTTTAGCGTTAGGATTTGGTTTGAGTTAAGAGTGAAAGAGAATTCAATTTACAATTTACAATCTTTATTCATTGGCAGGGATTAGTTTGGTGGGATGGGGTAAGCGTTAGGACGTAGCAACCAAACAAAAATAAAATTGTCTTTAGTTTTGTCTGTTCAAAACAGTGGAACTAAGAGCTCACATCACAGCTTACACGTCTTTGAGTAACTCAAAGTCTCAAAGCTAGCTAAAGGAAGTGCTGTGAGGAGTGAACAAATGGCAGTGAGTCAGACAGGAGTGAAGTTTGCCCTCACAGTAAAAGAGGATTTAGTGCTAAGGGAGGGTGGAGGAAGCGTTTCAGAGTGAGCAGTTCCATAAAAACGTATGTGGTCAGTTCAGCGCAGCCATGTACGGTCAGCAGTTGATTAGCTGTCCAGCAAAATAAAATAAGTAACCAAAAAAAAGCAACGGAGGATGATAGTATTGAATATTAGAATTCAGTCAACCTGGCATCTATTATTTCTGTTGCTGTTTGTTTCCACAATTGTGGGCTACAAGTCCATCAGAAGTCAGATGGAAACTCTAACGAGGCATGGAAAACGCTGACACAAACGCTTTCTGCTGCTTGCATTTATCATTCTTTTGTTATCGGCAGAAAAGAGGCCGTGCTCTGTCTTCAGACAAGCAGCCAGATTTTCTTAATCAGCTGTATTTTACCGTCAGCATTTTCATGGCATGCTTACTGCATCTCTGCCCTCTGCAACAGTTCCGGTCCATCGCTGTGGGATACGCTTATGGTTATTTACCGTTTTCAGTCGTCTGAATCTGACCTTTGCAGCTGTGTTTTGTCTAACTTTGGCTCAGTGAAGACACCGAGGGGAATCAGGAGTTTGTTTTGACCTCAGTCTCAGATGCCAAATGCCAAAAACACAAAGGAAAAGTCATAAATACAACTTCATTTCCAACAGGAAGTGATTTAAATTTCGAAGGCTGCTAAAATTTTGAAGTTTCAGGTTAACTGTTATATATAACTTAATATTAAATACATCTTCAGGGTCTCCATGCGTTAATACTGCCAAAAGTACCCTTACCAATAATGAGGTATCTATTAAGTGTGTTGGCCGAGCTGGTTTAGTTTATCTAATATGATACTTACTTAATTAGATCAGCCATATCATGTTTTTTCCTATGTGCAAATGAGGCATTAGGAGACTATCCTCACCAGGAAACTGACCACTCTGGTTTTTTTTTTGTTTTGAATTACTTATCTTGTAATTTCCTGTCAAACCTTTGGAAGATGCACCGAAATTGCTGTCCTCTCTTACTGGCAAAGGCAAAAGCAGGAAGATTTTGTTTTAATGCTATTCGGTAAGTGATCAGGGTTTCCATGCCAGAGACCACTGTTAGCAGTGTGCTCACGACTGCATAACATTCAAAAGAAGATTTCAAAGAAGAGAATTTATTAATCACTGCATAGTTCACAAACTTTTTTTTTTTAAATCCAATGCTTAGGTAAGCTTTGCTGTTTATGTACATTAACTGTGCCAGGCAGACACCGCAGGGGCTTTGATCGTGTGCTTTCACAAGTAAAGCTGCAATCACCAGTCACTGACCAGAAAAAAGTTAACTTAGCAACAGTAAATCCCATCATGTGGTTACAAAGGCATTTTGATTTGCTTTTGCAGCAGAAGTATGTAAGAATCAATGAAATACTGCGAGCCATGTCCACCAGACTGGTAAACAGTTCAGCTGGCTAGCTACACTGAGGAAGCGAAGTTAAGACAATGGAAATAACAACGGTGGCCCACAGAAAACAAACACTTCGAACAGGATCAAAGTTCTTCTCAATTTCTCTCCTGCATGTCACAAACGACAACAACTCTCTGTCAATGTCAAACTGTCCGAAAATCTATCTATGGAGATTTTCAGACATCCAAGTCATACGTGCTCCAGTGTAGGTTTCTGTTTCAAATTTTGTGTGCCAAAGCCGTTTTATTCTTTTTATATTTGTTGTCTGAAAAGACTGAAACAAGGAAGTTATATAAAGTTATTTATGTAGTTTCATAGAGCGCAGATTCATCGGTCTGAGTGCCTCCCTCAGTTCTGAGAAAAAGCACCTCAGGCTGTGCTGTGTATAAGACTGAAGATGTCTGCTGTAATTTAAAAGCTTAGAAGACACAGAGCCCACCCTCCATTATATGGCTTTCTTTCATCTGTGTTCATGTTGACAACAGAACAAAATGACGGCACTTTCCTACAGCATAGTATCCGCATAGGGTCATTGTGTTTCAAAATGATTTCCCCCTTTTTTAAACATTTAGGGTATTATGAAGAACGTTATTTCCTTCTCTTTTTTTTTCTTTACTAATCAGTGTTTAGCATTGAGACCACATAAAGTGTCCTTTCCTAAAGCAGCACCTTTATACGTGTCAACACTGCACAATATGAGTTGTCTCTCCTCACACCTCCATCTGTCATCCTCCCCCAGGCCTGGCTGGCTGAATTTATAAAAAAAATTGCACCTTGAATTTCAATAGGTGTCACTGGGCTACATTCAGTCACGCTTCTAAGCTGCACCATATGGTTACATAGCTGCAGCTATAAAAAAAAATGTAACCTCTTGTTTACAAAGGGACCAAACCCAAATATGAAAGGATATGCATCTCATTTTATGTTGTACACAGTGGCAGATAACCTTGTCAGCACTGTGCATGTGTGGCTCCATGGCCAAAAGTCATTTTGGTGAGAATTAATATGCGAGACAAACTGGTGCCTGCGCTGGTGATCCACATTGACCCGCCTGTCTCTGATTCAGGACCCGATGTGGCCAGCCTCTACAGACAAACTATTCATTTTCCTCCAGCCAGCCGGCCATTTCTCAAAATACGTGATGAACAAAGAAGCACGTCTCCAGACACCACGGCTGAGTCCTTCTGTTTCTGTAGTCCCTACCATCCAGATAACAGAATTCCTAGAGCAACTAGTTCTAAAAATAGTGCAGTCTGTTCAGTGACATGTGACTGTGCTGTGTAACGTATGTATGACTTCAACCAGGCCACAACGAGGAGACAGTCATCTCACTGCCTCTAAGACTTTAAATATAACTAATAGAATTTTTCTATTAACAATTTCTGAACCATTGTTGCTGTCCATTTCAAGCAACAGACCTGTTTCTCATAGACCCTTTTTACAGAAGAAATTTTGAATTTAGGTGAGCCAGTTCCACAGCTCAGCTGGAATGGTATTGGAATAGTTTTCATGATGGTTGTTCTTTTGCCAGAGATATATAACCCTACACTGCCAGACATATTGGCCTATTGGGACACTGAATAGAATGGAGTCATTGCCATGTCATTGGTCACCTGTGTTTTTTAAAGCAGTAAAGCAGTCAAGCTTTTACTTTTTATTATGGCCAGAAACATTTCCTTACTTTAACCAATTCCTTTTTGTGCATTAACCTAACCAAGAAGAGACCGGTGTGCAAGCAGTGAAAAATGACAACTTTCAAGTGACAAAAGTCAAAGCAAACGTATTCCTCCCACATGTAGACCTTGTAAAAAGGTAATTGACGTTAGAATATCCATTAAAATGTTCTTTTTACAGATATTGTTTTGATAGAACTCAGGCTACACTTAAGAATGTCCCCTTGATATTGTCCTTATATTCCCTGTGCAGGTGTAAAGTCCAAATAATTTCAAACTGGTACTCACATGATATTTGCTGGCATCTCTAAGTAACCCAATCAAACCTGATCGTACCAATATATGACTTGTAAGCTCACCTGTCAAAAGCCTGCAAGTCAAGTATAAAAACTGAAAAGAAAATAACTAAGAGTTCACAGGCTGAAGCCTCGTTACTTTTGTCTGTGGCAGTAGTTTCCTCGAGGGATATGTCCTGTACCCTGTTCAGCGGGGTAGCAAGGTTTAATTGACCCCTAATCACACCCCAGTCACAGATCAATGGAAGGCTGTTCATCATTCACAAGAACAGAATGATGTTGTTGTCACCTGGGGCTGCTCTGTGTCACCTGTAGTCCAGGGGCTATGTGTGTCTGTGGCCATTGTGAGCTCCTAGCCTCATCATTTATTTAGCTTTCCATACACCTGTGTCAGGATTCTAAAACTGTGCATGGAATGCAGTAATGTGTACAGCAGCACAACTGCTGGTAAAGGAAAGGGCTTACTATTTTTGATGGCAGGAATGCAGGATGCTAATTGAGCAATGATATTTGAGCAAATGATGCCACAACGTCTGACTTTGTATAATACGACTTGAGGATCCAGCTGTAATAGAATGAGCCATATTTTTACAAATTGTCTCAGCCTTACTATCACTTTCTTGGGGATCTTGTGGGATATTGGAATTTATTCTCCACATTACATGTTGTGAATCAGCACAAAAAATATACAGAATGCCACAATGCAATGACATCATTTTAATTTGGACAAAGCATGCATTTAATCAACAAAACTTGAATCAGTATTAACACATTTGTCAGCGATTACAGCTGCCTGTTAGACTTTTTGGGTAGCTGTGCACAAGGCTGGTACAACTGGGACAACTGCTCATTTGTGATGGAGGTGACTCAGGTTTCATGTGTGGATTTGATCAGCTCCTTGGTCTGTCTCCGGTCATCTACTGCCTCTTTGGTGATGACCTTTGACTTCTTCCCAGTGGATGCTACATCGTATGATTTGGTGTTCACAGATAGATGACGCTGTCTGTTTCTGGTGTTTATTCGCTCTCTTGTCTCGGGTCCTAACTGCTTCACTGCAGTCTGCCCAGCAGCTATCACGGTTGATGTCATGATGATGTCATACACCAGTCTGCCCTCATGTGTACCAGCAGAGATTCAAAGGTGTTGGGTTGTTTGTGGTAAGTGCTGACTCGTTGTCAGTTGTGACTTGGTCTGACAGGCATATTAGGGGAATCTTTATTGATATTCTTCACTCTAAACTTAAACCTGCTCACAATAATTATAGATAGGGATGCATCGATACCAATACTGGCATCGAGTATCAGGCTGATAACTGTGCTCATATACTGGTACTCATACTCACAAAACTTCACCAGCCATCCTTAAAGCCGTCTTGATTACATGTAGATGTTGATACAGCTACAAGGCTACTTCAGTATATTTCACACTGATTCAAATGTGGAGACTGTGCAGTAGTTATTGAGAGTAACTGAGTAATCAAGATATTAAGCTTACTGTGTTAACTGTGTAATAAGTTTCATTGTTTAATTTGTCAGATTTCATTGACACTTTGTTAAGTTTCATTTTGTCAAATATGAGGACAGTGCCAATGTGGATGTTTATTGTTAACACAGGAAATGATGATTATTTATATCTATTTTAATTACATTTATCATAAGTTGTTGTAACAAGCAGAGAAGAAAATAAATCTGTCTTCCAATTCAATGCATCTGTAATACTGGTATTCGGTTTTGGCAAGTACACACATGAAAATACTCGTACTCCTACACGCTTGGAAAAAAATGATATTGGTGCAACCGTGATTGAAAAAATGGTGCAAGATATTATTACAATTATTACAATACAACTATGCCAGAGAGAACAATACAGCACTTCACATGATGTCATGGGGAAGCAGATGTAAACAAATGGAGACTGTGGTGCAACAAACTGCTGGAGTAACATTTGTACTTTGCAGTGAGATAAAATGAAAGCAAAAGAAACAAGTCTGTCAGATACATTTTGGAGAGATGTACAACATGGGTTGTGTACAATGTTGGGCAAGTTACTTAATAAACGTGTAACTATCACATATCACTATATTATTATCATTTGAAAGTAATATGTTTCTGTATTACTGTCTGTGCAGAGTAATGCATTACGCTACTTTTGCACTACGTTCAGTAAAATAACTGCAGAAGGACAACTGACTTGCTGTATTGCAAGGGCTGTCCTGGAGGTCGGGGCACATTCATGTTGTAGACAGCAATATAACAAAAACAAAAATACCCAACAACATTGGGCAGGAAGCAGGGAAATTATACTTTGTTTGTATTTGACTAGTTGAACAAGAGTCGACTTCACAGGACAATTTTCACAGCTTGGATTAATTTGATGAAAAACACTTTTTGATTCTTTAGATCAGTGGACCCTTACGGGGTAAAGGAATCCAAATTATCGAAGAATGGACATAACTTATGACTTTATGCTTCAAAGGTAGGGAGTCACCACTGTCCTGTCACCTTGCTTACCATGCTGGCAAATTTGAATTAATTATTTGTCAGTTCTTCTGGTTTCCAATAAAAAAGACTAAATTGTGGAGAATCTAACAGAATCTGTCCTTACTGACAAAAGTTTGAACATTTATACGATCATGTGCTTCTTAACAACTGCAGATCACCCCAAAACTTCTGTGGTGTGATCCTAGTGTTAGCAGTATCTGTCCTGGTCTTAATTCGGGGTATAATTCTCATCATGCTATCCTTGCAATCACTGCAACTCCCTCTGTCTGTTTTCATTGTCACTGATAAGATGTGCTTTGTGCAAGAAGCTCCTCACTACTGATCTATGATGGTGTAAGTGTTGGTTCAGATTCTGGTCAGCATGATAGGGTTTTCTGTGCACTATAGTCTTTATCTCTACACTTATTGTGTTGTTTTATGCTTATGTCATTGAATTTCTGGCTTCCACTGACAAGATGCAGAACAAGCTATATATGTTCATGTGTTGTGAAAGTATGTTTTATTGAAATCACTTTGAAGCTCTGGATGCCTGATTTACAACAACCCTAACCCACACTGATTTGCCATACCTATAGTAGCAAAAATTGCATGAAAAAATAAATGTGGAAAAAATGTCCCAGACGACATTATGGGCAATCATCGTGAGATGAGCTCTAAACTTTCTCTTAATCATGATTAAGTTCATATCATTTCCGTTTCACACACATGATTCATACATCACACTAGTAGGAAATGTTATGCTTGTTGCAGGAATGTATATAAGATGAAGGAAAGCAGACTTACATGTTTTGCTGTGCTTTCCTTCTTTCTCGCCACGCCCCTTTGTGTCACATTCATGAACCACCTAAACAACATGCTACATCTAGCAACAAGTAACACATCGTGAAGGAGGAGGGACGGAGGAGGGACATATATATATATATACACACACATATATATAAAAGATCAAATGTACAGTTTAAATTCAAAAAAAAGATTCTGTCTGTGTTTGAGTCAGGTTACAGAAGGAGGGGTGTCTGACTCTCTTAGGGAGACATTATAGAGTTTAATGACCACATGCAGGAATGATTTCCTGTGGCGCTCAGTGGTGCATCTGGGTGAGTGGAGTCGTCCACTGAATGTGCTCATCTGCTAATGCTAACTTTGTAGTCCTACTGGGAGTATTAATGTGACCACTACAACAACTACTACGACAGATTTGACTAAGAATACTACAGAGTTTACTACTACCACCAATACTACAATAAGGCTAATACTCCTACTAATACTACAGCTACTACTACTGCTTATTTTGCTGCTACTTTTACCCCTGCCATTATTACCAATGATATTATAGGTTACTACTTACAACAACTTACTTAGTATTTCTACTATGAATGGTAGTAAACAGCATTTACTAATAACACCCCTGCTACTACCACAACCATTACTTTAGTATGGTATCGTTACTACTACCACAGCCTACACCAGTACTGCGCTGTTACTGTTTCTACTAATACTGCCATACTAGTGCTAGTAGTAGTGGTAAGTACGTATTTTTATAGTTGATGTACTATACTATTGAAAAGCACATTTCAAGTGACATAAATTATTTTATAACTGGATTCTGTCCACATTGGCACAGGTGGGATTGAGGGTGCCACTGGGTCCCAGTGGAGAGCTCAACTTGTAACCGATGGTGCTTCAAACAGTCTCATCCCCCTTCATTAGCTGAGGAATTAAAACCATAAGGGATCCAAGAAGCTTCTTCCTCTTTTCCTTGAGGGGTCAGTCCATCTGTAGAGAGGGGAAAAGTTCATCTATGAATGTGTGTGCGTGAGAGTATGTGTAGCCTGCCCTCTGAGCTGTAGGGAAGTGGCAGCCGAGGCGCTGGCCGGCGGGCGCCTCTGTCACCTTGGAGGAACACTGGCAAGGTGCCCGATTCTACTCCATCACTTCCTAGGAGAGGGGCAGTAGGAGTGTCACATTGCACTGAAGGGAGAACACATGTAAGACTTAACCCGTTTCCTGCTGAACAGTTTCTTAAAAGCTGTAATTTTTTCATGTTCAGCTCCCACGTTGTGCAAATAGCAAATGTACTTGCGCCCACCTGTGCACCCCTGGATGCGTCAGTTTTAGAGTGATGACTTTCTTAAAATATGACACAAATATTTGCTTGACTCAGGATGGACTGATTAAAGGTCAGAGGTCACTGTGACCTCGCAAAACACTCAGAAGAACTTATTGTGAGAAAAGTTCACACAAGTGTGTAATAGGATAAAATGAAGTGATGGCATTTTACGTCCAAAAGATCAAAGGTGACCTTTACTGTGATATCACAATGGTATCCATAAACACTTATCTGGTCACTGGTCATTATTTAACACCATTCACAAACATATTTTTAACAGATTGTAGAGCTCTTCTATGCTGCTGGGTTGAAGATGTGTTTGAAGCATCTGTGTACTACTTTTTGTAGCTTCTTTGTTAAGCTACGTTTACCCCCTTGGATCCTGTGAAGGATTTTTCTGGTGATGTTATACCCAGGCCAACAATGTGTTGGTCTGGTCTCTTTCTCTATACTTTCTGACTTCCCTACTCTCCAGTGGCTTAACACGTTTGTTAAATCTTTCATTTTTAAAAGGCTCAATAACTTCCTCAGCTGGCTTCTGTGATTTTTATAAAAGGTTATTCAAACAGGAGGAACTAAAGCATTTTTTTGGTTGTATTTACAATGGAGATTAATCCATATTTGGTGCCCTAGTCAGTATTTGGGGCAGCAGGACGGTGTGTGTGTGGGTGGGTGTAAGTTGACAAAGTACCTTACGTGAAGCCTCATGACCGCTCCATCCAGTCAGCTTCCTCTTTTCCCCTCGACCCGGTTAGCAGGCCAAGTGGTTGACGGCAGCCAGTCATACGAGGCCGTCCAGTCACGCACTGCTAGCAGACACGTGCTGCAGCCCGCAGCACACACACATCTAATGAAAATACAACCACTACGCTTGGATTCCTCGGCCAACCACAACAACACACATACACACAAACATATACACACATCTGTGCCAGTATTGACTGTTCTCTATGCAGACAACTCTAATCCATTAATATGGCTAACCCACATCCAGAGGCTCAGGATGATTAAATGCTACACTCCAAACTCACACACTAATATACTTCAGGTTCAGCTTTCTGGGGTCACAGACAGGTACACACACACACACACAGATTTCTCAAGGACACGCAGAGCAGCCATGTGAGAGGCAAAGAGTAAACAATGCAATTTAGTTGTGTGTGTGTGTGTGTGAGTGTCCAACACACATGCGTGCACACACACACGCACACACACACACACACACAGTGGCCTGCCAGAAGCTGCTGCTGTTCAATACGTGACACTGATTGCTTTTGTTCTCAGTGGATGATAGAGCAGTAGTGGAATCAATGTCTTGTCAATGTTACATCCTACATTGTGTTTATTAGGTTTCTTTTCATCAAGCTAGTTGTCCAAGCTATGAGCAGAGTGGAAGTTAATAGATCATAATGACAATAATAATAGCTTGGATGTAGAATGATGTGCTTGGTCTCTAAAAGCTTTACCAGCTGATTATATCCTTTGTGGTGATTGAATCTTTGATTGATTTACTTTTTTTGCATTTTTAAATATGTTGATTCAGCATTGGTTGAACTGCTTCAAGACCCCTGACCCGTAAGGGCAGTGCATGTCAGTTGTTTATGCAATTATAATTACAAATAATTAGGTAAATAAATAATAAATAATATAAAGGCCATTCACTGTCAATACATGCTGGGAAAACATGACTCATCAGGTTTTTGTGGATTCTAGTGTATTCTGTCACTAAAGCAAAAGGGGGGCAAAACATATATTAAGGTATTCTTAAATACCTGGACATCCTCAAAGATTCAGCTGTTCTCTCACTTTGTTATGCTGATATTTGAATGTATCATTCATAATGAAAAAAAATAGTTTTAAACTCAAAACAGATGCAAAATCTAAGTATTTTAACTCCAGGGCTCAGTCTTTGGTAATACAAAGACCTATGCTTATTCTGACTTTGATGGCAGCAACACGTTTCAAATAAGTTGGGACAGGGGCAACAAAACACTGAGAGACAGTGGCGTAAGTACCGGCGGTGTCACCGGTGCAGCTGCACCAGGGCCCAGATGCCATCAGGGGCCCATGATGGAAGGAAAAAAAAGAGCTGTCCAGAATTGCCACAGGCCCTGTTTTGAGGGTTAGGTTTAGGGATGAGGGGGGTCTAGAACATGCATAGGTGGACTCCTGGGCCTCTCATAGGGCCATTGGGCCAGGTATTCTTTAGACAGACAAGCCACTGGGCTCTCTGCTGTGTCTGCAGCTGAGCACTGGGGGCCAAGCAGATGCATGTCTCTCTCCCCCGGGCGGGAGAGTTATCATAGTTACCAAGGCAAGGCAGCAGAAAACATAAATCAGTCAATAAATAAATAAATAAAATAAAAAACGGCTGTCCATCGGCCCGTTATTGATCGGCCCACCGGGAAAAACCCCGGTACTCCCGATGGCCAGTCCACCCTGCAATGGCAGTTCTCTCGAGTGGCTGTGTGTGTGTCCAGGTGTGTGTGTGTGTGTGCAATGCACATGAGTGTGCGCTTGTGTTTAGGGCGGGGGTGGGGAGCACAAAAAAAAAAAAAAATTGCACCTGGGCCTATCACCATGATGTTATGCTACTGCTGAGAGAGCTGTGCTTTGCTCCAAAAAATGTGTTTAGAATGTTCCATGGGCAAACAGATTCATTGCTAACAGGTGATAGTATCGTGATTGGGTAAGAAAGTGGCATCTTTGTAAGGCTCAGCTAGAAATACAGGAGGTTCACCATGTTTGAAACGATTGTATGAGGGACATTACATTGGCCCAGGAACACTTCATTAAACTGTTGTTTCGTAAACACGGTTCATTGGAAAATATTGTCCTCTGCTTTTATTTACGTTTTGCATCCCCATTTTTTACGGATCCTCACATGGTGCATAGTCCTAGATAAAGCTTGATCAAAGTTTAATCAAATTGGCACAGTAATCCTGGAACCAATGAGCATATTTTCATTAATGTAGCGATTGAGTGTTGGGAACATATTGATCGGTCTGTCGACATATAATGAAGCTACCGCGTGTGTCTGCTGTCTGCAGTGTACTTGACTGGAACTTCGAGGCAAAAGTGTGCATACGCAATGCATGTACACTCATGGGAGTACAGTTCATAGATAGTGGGGGATCGACAGCAACTTTTTGACCTGGGTTTACTCCAGCCACAGTCAGAGCTGAATGCCAGTCCTGCGCTGTGTGTGTTCATTACCATATTTAAGTAGTTTATGAAAGGGAAATTCTACTTGTGAAAACCGGTTGTTCGTGTCATCACCCATTCTGCTCTGGCTGTTTAACTTCAAACAATCTCAGATCTACTTCTTGAGTGCTTTGCTTCAATATAATGTGAAATAATAACATTCAAGCTGTGGTAGGGTAGCGTTTCCTTGGTTTGTTTTTGGCGCCCCCAGAAGGCAGTGCAGGCAGTGCCTTGCTGGAGAACATGTTATTGCTGCTTTCACCCCTGTATGCACCAGACAGTCTGGTGGAGCTCTCTGCACAGGAAGAAAGGGCAGTAAATACCTGGAGCTCCTCAAGCTCTCTACAGCATCACGCATCACCAGTCAGGATGTCTTACACTGCCCCCATGAGGGCACCACCTGTAATTTCCCCAGTCCTGATGATGGCTGTGATGGCGATGTTAAATAAACTACATGGTGTTATATGATGTGTAAGATGCTGCTGTCTATATTCACAAGAATAAACAAAATATACCTTCAGGATATTTTGCAAGATTTTGACCAAACAGGAAGCCTGTTTCAATTGTATCTTTTTCACAATGCCCAGGGGCTCTATGTGCTCTTTTATTATATTCATCTCTCTCCGTCTCCACGGTGATTTCTCGCCACGGTTACATCCTCCGTGGCAACAGCTGTTGCAAAGCAGCCTGTGATGAGGTGTAGCAGCAAGTGTATTTTAAGCTTATCAGACTGGTAGCCACAAACACTTCAAAGCTTCTTTCTGTGATGGTAGGAGACATAAAGCTGCTTTGTGAAAGCCTCATATTACATTGTATGGGATGAGGCTGCTGATAAGGGATATGTTGTGACAATATTTTTTGGAATCATGGACATCATATCAGATGTGAATGATGTGACCCATATCTGTCCAAACGAGGCCAGTGTCTCATAATAAGAAATGTATTGCTTGTACGACGTGTGTTCTCTGACAGCTCTGATAAAAGTTCAGAAAATGGGTAACACTTAACATATAGTACACAAAAATGTGATTAGTTACTGAAAAGCAACTATGGAATGAATCACTATTCCTGAATAACTGTGATTCGAGGACTACATAGAAGATAGTTATGGGTTATGGATTAGTTCATAAATATCTTTGAACTGACTTACTGACCACTTTATTCATGAGTTGGCACGAACTAATGATGCATCATTAACTACTAATTACTGAATCATTAGTTACTTTGAACACTACTAAGTAGTCACCAATAGACCCCTTGCATACAAATTACTTAATCATTAGTTCTTCTTTGGCAAAAGATGCAGCCATGCCACCAAAGTACAGAGCAGCTTCATTCCTCAGTTTGAGTCTAGAGGATGAGTTCAAGAGTCTCACAGCTCTTGAACTCATCCTCTAGACTCAAACCTAGTTCTGTTTTGAAACCCAAGTGTCTGATTCCATACCTACCTGCCAATCTTTTTTTATTTGTTTATATGCTCTGTTGATGATTATCAGCCCATGTATTGAAAGGTCAACACATCATTTGTTACTCAGTTTATCAGACTATCCGTTGTCTTTGTCTCTCCTCTGTCCACCTCTCCCTCCCCTTGTTTCAGCTGTGGTTGTTCCTGATGGGGCCTCAGAGAAGGCGGGGCTTGGCGATGAGCTGGGCAGCGAGGAGGATCTACTGTATGAAGACTTTCGTGGTTCTGGACATCGTTTTGGGCACCCAGGAGGAGGCGGAGGAGAGCAGCTAGCCATAAATGAGGTAGGAAATATGGAGATGTCTTTTCTAAAACTGAATGATAGAAATAATTGTGTTGATGGTAAAAACACTGTGATTGAAGATTAAAAGAATATATGTGTAGAAGTATTCAGATTATGCTTATGGAATAAGTACATTATGTGTGTGTCTTGTTTTGCCATTGTGTCATTTTTGATTTGACATCTAGAGGGCAGTGGTTGAGAAGTTCTTTTTTCATGTGTGAAAAAAAAAGTTTTCTGACTGAAATGACTAAACCAGGTCCCCAGGTCTCAGCTCAACAGCTGAACGCTCCACCAGTGACACTAACAGGAGATTAGTGCCAATTATAACACATTCCTTACCTAAAGAAAGACGTGACATCAATGTTACATAACCTGCCAAACACAACAGCTGTATGTTGTGTTTTGTGTGCAAATTACAGTTTTTCTCAGTCGCTTTGGTGCTTTTCTCAGATCAGAATGCAAATTCTCATAACTATTAGTTCAACCTCCACAACATTTCATTTGTGCACATCATGGTAGCAATTTCTCCTTCCTCTGAACAAATTGCTAATGCTTTTGGACATGTATCAGTTGCTTTCGTACAATTCTCTGCTGTTTTATAACATTATCATTTGCTTATGTCATGTCAGTCAAAATGAACTATACTTATGGATGCTGAATAGTCGTTCCCAATAAAACTAATAGTCTCCATTTCATTGCTTCAGTCATTACATACAAAATTGTTGAACTAGGGCTTCTGTTGATTACACTAAAAATGAAAGTGAGGATGGTAGTTTCTAGGTTAAGATGTCTTCACACCTGGCACACTGTTAGCTCACTGGTGGAGCGTGGGCCCTGTGTACTAAGGTTGAGTAAGTCTAAGCAGCAGTCTGAATTGGATTCAAACCTGCATCTCTTCTCCTCTCTCCTCGCCACCCCTTTCCTGTCAATCTCTACAAGCCAGAGTTGCTGTAACAAATCACAGAAAAGCATAAGCCATCTAAAGAATCTAATCTAAAAAAAAAACATTTGGAGGCTCTGATAGCGGGGCAGAATTGTTCGAGTCAGTTCCTCTAAGGAATGAAACAAATGTGTTCATTGTTGTGACTAACTGCCATGAATTCCTATAAAGCTCTCCCCAGTTGTAGGGTAAAGACAGTGTCTGCATCCAAATGTATCCAGTGTTAAAAAAAATACTATCTCATTTAAGCTTGTAGACCACCACTGCCTTCCAGTAGACTTACTCTAATGACACCAGTTCTACAGTTGCTCTCAGGTGTAGTAAACTGACAGGAAATGGCAAATACTGCATTAGGATGGTAGCAAGTGAGAAAGAGGCTGGCCTCTGCAGAGGACTAGGTATGGCTCTCACTGCCTTTTGGCTAATAGGGATGGTAAAACAAGCTCTGGGGTTGCTGGGTTATTTGGTTGTCATGGATACATGCTGTGGATTCTGCTGATACACATGCTCAGTAAAATGAGACTTACTGCGTAGATAACTACCCTTCTGCAGCATGTCAGTCAAGTCACACAGTGTGACAGTAAATGATCGCTGATCTCTGTATTGTGGGAGCAATGGCATAATTTCATGCTGATGATGGGAGTGTCATGTCAAACTTTCACTTTTTAAAATCCTGTTTTGTGCCCTCATTTGAAGAGTTTCAGGTTCATTTTCTTACCGGCGTCTTTCTGAACGTTGATCGTTTTTCAGTCACCACTAGTGACGTTCATATTTGAAATGAGAGAAGATCGCAGTTGCCAAAAATTATGCTTTACTCATCTCCCTCACTTATTGCTGGAGTGTGCTGGGACTATATGCAGCCCAACACATGCTCATTCCCAACTGGTCAAATACAGCAGTCTGGTCAGTATCCTAAGCTTCAAACCATGATGCTCTATCCATGTCTGGTTAAACTTTCAAAATAAAGCTTGATGGACATTTACATATTATGACATAATGGACACATGCCTTTTGGACATCGTCAAACTGTTAGGTTAGGTTCAGACAGAAAAGCTAATCGGTTCTCCAATAATATGGCCCTGATACTACCTCCAGAGGCGAATCAGCGCCGGAGCGAAATTTAACCCCTTGCCGCCTCTGAGTGTGGAGTGGCAGCTGACTGATGCAGCTTAAAAGGATCTTTCTCGCAGACACTACCAGGGGCTTAACAGGTTTTCTACCTCCGTGCCGGTTATAGCAATGGCCGGAGGCATTATGTTTTCAGGTCGTACATACATACATCCCATCCCATGTATCAACGTGATTCCACTTGGAATCAAGGATGAACTAATTAGAATTGTAGTCAAAGGTCAGAAGAACTGACACTTATTGCACCCCATTCTCCTACACTGAGAGAATTTCACATTTAAAATGTTTTTGCAAAAATGCAAGGACAAAGTGATTAGATTTTGGTGTTCAAAATTCAAAGTTCAGACAAAACACATTTTTGCCCATTCTTCAACAATTCATATGATAATAACAACAAAGGTGTACACAAATATCTTCTTCCTTTTTAAAAGCTAGTGCCTATGTTACCAACAATGCAACTTAGCCACTGTGAGAGATCTAAATGTCAATCAGTCAAATGACACGCAACTTCCATTAGAGCCACAAGAGGCAGTACCTTTACATGTTGAGTACTAGTACCCTCCAAGACCTATGAAAACACATACACTATATTACCAAAAGTATTCGCTCACCTGCCTTTACTCATTCTATGAACTGAAGTGCCATCCCATTCCTAACTCATAGAATTCAATATGATGTCGGTCCACCTTTTGCAGCTATTACAGCTTCAACTCTTCTGGGAAGACTGTCCACAAGGTTGAGGAGAGTGTTTATAGGAATTTTTGACCATTCTTCCAAAAGCGCATTGGTGAGGTCACACACTGATGTTGGTCGAGAAGGCCTGGCTCTCAGTCTCCGCTCTAATTCATCCCAAAGGTGTTCTATCGGGTTCAGGTCAGGACTCTGTGCAGGCCAGTCAAGTTCATCCACACCAGACTCTGTCATCCACGTCTTTATGGACCTTGCTTTGTGCACTGGTGCACAGTCATGTTGGAAGAGGAAGGGGCCCGCTCCAAACTGTTCCCACAAGGTTGGGAGCATGGAATTGTCCAAAATGTTTTGGTATCCTGAAGCATTCAATGTTCCTTTCACTGGAACTAAGGGGCCAAGCCCAGCTCCTGAAAAACAACCCCATACCATAATTCCTCCTCCACCAAATTTCACAGTTGGCACAATGCAATCTGAAATGTACCGTTCTCCTGGCAACCTCCAAACCCAGACTCGTCCATCAGATTGCCAGATGGAAAAGCGTGATTCATCACTCCAGAGAACGCGTCTCCACTGCTCTAGAGGCCAGTGACGGCGTGCTTTACACCATTGCATCCGACGCCTTGCATTGCACTTGGTGATGTGTGGCTTGGCTGCAGCTGCTCGGCCATGGAAACCCATTCCATGAAGCTCTCTGCGTACTGTACTTGGGCTAATCTGAAGGTCACATGAAGTTTGTAGCTCTCTAGCAATTGACTGTGCAGAAAGTCGGCGACCTCTTTGCACTATGCGCTTCAGCATCCGCTGATCCCTCTCCGTCACTTTACGTGGCCTACCACTTCGTGGCTGAGTTGCTGTTGTTCCCAAACGCTTCCATTTTGTTATAATAGAGCTGACAGTTGACTGTGGAATATTTAGGAGCGAGGAAATTTCACGACTGGATTTGTTGCACAAGTGGCATCCTATGACAGTTCCACGCTGGAATTCACTGAGCTCCTGAGAGCGGCCCATTCTTTCACAAATGTCTTGTTTCACAGTCTGCATGCCTGAGTGCTTGAATTTATACACCTGGGGCCAGGCCAAGTGATTAGAACACCTGATTCTGATCATTTGAATGGGTGAGCGAATACTTTTGGTAATATAGTGTATGTAAAATTGGTGGGGTTACCCTTAAAGCCCAGTCTTCATTTTTGTGGAACATGTAAAACTTGTCTACTTGTCTAAGTTGTCTACTCCTGTGATGAAGAGGTTTTGGTGTCTTTGCAGTTTGGTGCACAATGTTTGAGACAAGATAATGGTGCTGTAACTATCTGTCACTAAAATCAGTTATGAGACCAACAATTTGGAGATACCATCTTATTGTACATTTAGTGTACACTCTGTTGGATTGGTTGAAAGGGATAGCCAATAAAAACAGCACACGACCAGTTGTCTTCTTCTCCCTGAGAAAAAGACAGAGTCAGAGCTTTGCTGCCATCCTGTGGATCACTGATTTCTGTTATGAAGGACACTATGATAAAGGAGGGATCTCAATGGAGCAGCATTTTGCATACCTGCTGGAAACAATAAACGGTGACAGAGCGACAGACAAGACACAATCAGTATGTAAGCACTGTAAGAGAATAGTGGCGTACTCCACGGCTAACGTGAGCACTCTGCAATGACGATGACAGAACCACCACAGCTCTCTACTAAAATCAACTGCACCTGTGAAGAAAACACTGGAGGGCATGACAGCACTGACAAACACCTCTGCATCTCAACTTCCACAGTCAAGTGGTGGAGCCATGACAATAATGGAAGACATCGGCGTTTCATTGCAGCTTTCTGCAGTGGAAAATCTGCTCCTCCTCCACACATTAAAACTGAAGTACAGCCTCCCGCCATGTGCACATTTTACTGGCGCAGCGGTCTCAAACCTCTACAAAGATAGCATACCTTTCCATCCCTGCTACCTCCACTCCAAGTGAACATGTCTTTTCAACTGCAGTAGACATAGTTTGGGCCCAAAGGTCTCTGCTGCTGCCAGAAAACGTAGACATGCTTATGTTCTTGAAAAAGAACATGACCATATCTTAGGTTGGGCAGTGTAGTTGTAACCAGCTCTCAGCTCTGTTTCACACTTGAAGAGAAATTTGGTTTGCAGTATTGACAGAGTACTACTTTGATTATGATCATTTATTACAAACAACAAAGCAAACTTTTCCAGGCCCAAGATAATCTAAGAAGTGGACAAGTGTGCTGTGCTCTGACAAGTCCACATTTCAAATCATTTTTTGGAAACCATGGACATCATGTCCTTTGGGCGAAAGAGGAAAAAGACCATTCAGAGTGTTACCAGTGAAAAGGTCAAAGACCAGCATCTGTGAACATATGTGTGTGTTAGCGCCCATGGCATGGGGACAGGCACATCTGTGAAGGCACCACTAATGCTTGGAGGTAAAGTCAGGTTATACAGCAAAACATGCCACCAGATGACA
Organism: Acanthopagrus latus; assembly: GCF_904848185.1. Taxonomy (NCBI): domain Eukaryota; kingdom Metazoa; phylum Chordata; class Actinopteri; order Spariformes; family Sparidae; genus Acanthopagrus; species Acanthopagrus latus. The sequence continues at coordinate 3,005,003 of NC_051057.1, read as the reverse complement.
TCTTATTCTGGGATGTCCCTGCTTATTCCAGTCACATTCTGCATGTGTTACAGAAGCCTGGCTTTGTATTGAAAGAGTGGAGCAAGTAGACTGGCTGCAGTTCACACCTGATTCCTATTAAAAAATGTGTGCTGAATTATGGAGCACAAAATAAGACTTATTTTCACAACTATAGGTAGAAAAGCATTTGCAAATAATTGTCTGTTTTTGTTTTGTTTAGTTTCTTTTTAACATTTTACACAATGTCCCAACTTTGTTTGGAAACAAACAGTGCACCCTTTACTGAATAACTCACTTAAGCACCTAATGTGTATTAATCCACTGGTCGTTCTTCAGTAAAGACAGACCTTTTCATGAAAACTGCAGAAAGAATTTGATAACAATATCTATCAATTACTGAAAAAACACATTATCTTTTAAGCACAATAAATACATAAAAAGTCCAATAGTCTTTGTTATATAATAATATATATTGACCTCTAAAGATAAACGGTAAAGTAGTATTATGATGATATATATGACAAAACTTAACAAATCTACTAAAAACATCTGTATAAAATGTATGGTAGAAAGAGGAATAGGCATTGTAATGTGAAGGAAATATGACTAAAAAGAAAATAAACCTAATCGGAATAAAGTAAACACATGTTTGTAATGAAATATAAAAGGTGAACAGTCAATGTTGTATAATAGTAACAGAAGTAGATTGTAATCAAACAACATTTTGGGTACAGTGTGTTTGCTGAGCTGGCTAGCATCAAGTTTGATTTATCCAAAGTGGGCAGTTCAGCCGGGTGGTCACAGAGTTTTTCCAGGCTCACGTAAGCCCTTTTCACACATGCACAGTATTGTGTACTATACTGTTTTGTACTACAACTAGTAATGAAGAAGGAGACCAAGGAGGATTGCAGGCGCACTTGTATTGCTTCTCAACTCAGGAAGAGGTTTTAACACGTATACGGAGGGGAGGCACATCTTGCAGCTCATAAGGGACAAACTTAAGCAGTCAATACACAACACACAGTAACTCTGGATTTATCCAGAGCTGTATGTGTGGACACAAATGTCTGCATTATTTACCCCAGACTTTACCCTGACAGCCCCATAGCCCTGAGTCTGGTGTGTGAATGGAGCAGACAATTGTTCAGACTGAATTCACAGTGATTAAGTGGGAGTGTCGACAATGTGTAATCCTCCGTGTTACTGGTGATTTAATTAGCTGTAACGTATACTCAAACATACACCAGGGCATGGGAAAATGTCATTAAAACATTGTCATCATTGAAATTCAGCAAAACATCTGCTCAGAATATATCCCCGCTCAGTCTCCCGTGCTGCCATATGGGCCGTTCACGGTGCTGCTGGACACGGATCAGAAATGTTGCAGCTTTGTCAGAGCAGTAGTATGTTTGTGTAAGGTGTATAGCTGCTTCGCACTCTTCTCTGCTTGCTTGTATATTATTTTCCATTCTTTCATTGATATTGCATCTTAATACATGTAATGTAAAGAAGTCTCTGCCCCTTGCCCAAACCACACGGAGTAGTTCGAACACGTCTGACTCGGATGGTTTCCTGTCGTGTGCTGCATATGTGAACATGCCCATGTTGACAATATCCTGATCTGATTCTCTAGATATTGTCCAGTGTTCATATGTGAAAGAGGAGATACATTTTTGCATGCTTTTACCATACTGTTCCATACAACAGAAATGTAATTGTTAGGGGGTCTAGAACATTTTCAGTGTCACGTGAACTAATAACAGCTCCACGCCTATAAACTTCCATCTTATTCTCAGCTTTCAGACAGCAATATCTTTTTACAAGATTGCCTCCCAGCAGATATAAATGATGCTACAAATTCTACTCAGTGAGAGGATAAACAGCCAGAGATGGGTTTTGTCTCGATCATGATAAAGGTCAACAATGCCTGTTTAATTTATAATGTAGATTTTGTAATTCATGTTTTCGCAAAAAACATACATTTCTTATCAATCAAGTTATTTTCTAGGTCAGAGTAACTGTATGAATGCAGCAAATAGCACTCAACCCAAAACGCACACATACACACACACACACACATTCACACACAAACATTTCCCTAGAGATGTGTCCATTATTCCGCATGGCCTCCACTGTACCCCTCCCTCTGTCCCTCACATCCTGACACCCCACCCCCTCCTCACCCTACTAGGGGTTGCTATGGCCCTGCCTCAGCTACTCTGGTATCCAGGATACGGTGACACACTCTGCATCCTGATTGGCTGCCAGCTATGCAAGGGTGGGCACACAAAAAAAGGAAGGGATGGAAGAGGGGAAAAAAAGGAAAAGAGGGTGATCCTGGTAGTTAAATGGATGGCTGAGGCAGCACAGCTCCAGGCAGAGCAGCGAGCACCATTTTAGCAGGAGCTCTTCACAAAGAGAAAAGGTGGGCAGAGACGGAGGGAGAGGAGAGGAAGAAAACAAGTCAGAGGGAGAACAAATGGCTGGCTGGTTTGAGAGGGAGAGCCAAGTGAACGCATGTAGGCTACGCTGAGAGAAGATCAAGCCGGAAAAAAAGGGGGACAGAACGATAGAAAGAAGAGGAAGGAAAAGACGAGAAGGCATGAGCATGAAACGAAGAGAAGCAGCATCCCGTCGTCCGTCTTCCATCCTGACATCCTGACTGAGAGAAAGACAAAAGGAACCAAAGGAAAAGAAAGACCGAACTGGTGGAGAATAAAAAGAAAAAAGAGAGGAGAGGTGCTTGCTCCTCAAAGAGGAAAAAGGGAGTAAAGGAGGACGAGTGGGGGGGGGGAGATGCTCAGCACGTAATACAAAAAATAGCTTCACAGAGCGCAGATTCTCACACACGCTGACACAGATAGGCACCCAGCCTCCACTGGCAGGCCGGGGCAACGGTGGGCATCGGCAAAGTGGCAGGAGAAGCAGAGGAGGCGCCCGCTGGAGCCGAGCGGAGGAGGAAGGCAGCACTAGAGGACGCAGACGGAGCAAGTCGAGGCAGGGGACGAGGTGACGCGGTGTGGTGTGGAGGCTCAGCACTGAGGGAAAGGCGACGGGGGAGGGGCAGTGGTGCTGAGGAGGAGGAAGAGGAGGAGGCCAGGGGACTGATGGCTCGGGGCAGCGGCTCGGGGAGGTGGAGCAGGCAGAGGATGGGATTCTTCACCGCCATGCTGCGCTGCAACCTCCCCCCGGAGACTCAGAAGGTGGTGGTGTTCCTCATCATGATGCTGCTCATCATCATCAACGTGGTGCTCATGTTCCTGCTGGCCTTCCAGTAGAGCACACTCCAACCACCGCTCTTCTTTGTCACACACACACACATGCACGTACACACATACAGATACACACACACACGCTTCTAAATGGAGGAAAAGACCCGAACAACTGAAACGCAGAAGCAACAAGGAGCAGAGGAGGACTGGCCTGTTGGTGAGAGGGACTGCTGGGATTGATGGGTGTCCAACATGGCAGCAGCAGAACACAGGTACAACAAGGAGGAGAGGGAAGATCATTTATCGTGAGAATGGATGATGTGGGTGCATTTGTGTCATCACTGTCATGTTAACAAGAGGAATTTGTTGGGTGGGTTTGTTGGGCCTGTCGGAGAACATCCTATACCTCTAACTATGATTAAGACAGGCTTTGAGATTTCTGTGTCAGTGATATCAGTCTCCACCCCAGTACAACGCAGGTGAAGGAATTCAGATTGTGGATGAAGCTCATGCTATTCTTTAACTGTCAACAAATTCCATAAAAATGATCCAAACCAACAACGTCTTAGTCTGTCTCTCAGTACTTTCTGACTTCGCTGTCTGTCACTCTCAGCTGCCAGCCCTTTGGTTCCAACTGAGTGATTCTTTTTAACAACATCATCACATCATATCATTTTTGAAAACTCTTCCTGAAAGCAGTAGCCTGTGTTACTGTGGATAATCCACAAAAACACACTGTTCTTTCATATAGTAGAAGTAGTTTGAGATTATTTTTTTTCTGGTTTTGATGAAGCAGCCCTTTAAAAGCAACAGTAGTATAACAAGTACTTTCAGGTGATGTAACACCCTCTGCTGTGACCCTGTTACTGCTCCTCAGCTCTTAGATAACCATTGCCGATTGTGTTCCTAGCATACAACTTGCTGGTCTCAACAGAAGTGAACAGACAGGCTTCATTTATGTTTATGTGAAATTATTGAATTGGTGCCACTTATTCTAATTGATTTTGTTTGTGTTTCCTCGATGTAATCTGTGCCTAAAGAGCCAACCAGTGCTTATGTAAACATGAGTTGAAGCTAGTGTTTAGAGTGGAGAGAACATTAGCCGCTGTTGCCACATTGCTAAATAAGCCTGCTGTATTGTAGTTTGTCCTCATAACAGAGTTGACCTCTCTGGACACAGTATGTGCAGGGAGACTAGAACTGAAAGCAAGACAGTTCACTGAGATTGAGATGAGATTACTGACATTCGCTCACATATACATCTATTTTCTGCCTCTTCTTTCAAACAGATACATATCTTAATTAATACGATTCACATAGCCAAAGATATACAACAACTAAAAATTCATGTATCGTCAGCGTGTCTGCATCAGAAACAGGAAAACCGAGAAAGTGTTATTAAGAAAATTCATCCTGGTACATTTCAGTGAAATAAGCTTATCAGTTTCCTCATAAAACAGAACAGTGAAGGAAATAGAAGTAATAACTGAGTGAAATACATTTTTCTGCAGGTAACTGAGTGCACTAAAGTGGTGACTATGACATGACTTATTGTACTGATGGGATTAGAGCTGTGTAAATGGACATTATACTGTATTTACCATGTAAGCAATCATAGCAGTTTAATTTCATTGTCTGTGTACTGGCTAGTCTTTAAACACCAGCTTTTATAGTTATTATTATTTTATAAGTTTGTTACAAATACAAATTTCCCTTTGTCATTAGGACTTTTAAAATGTGTTTATTTGTTCTACTTTTAAATCTGGGGTTAGTAAGACTGTAGAAACCAGCAAAAGCAAGCTAAATTTAAAAGTAGAAAAATCCCACCTACTCAATTCAGAGCCATTCTTCCGAAACACATGACAAAGCCCTGCCTGACTACACTGCCTGACAATTACTCTGGCTTATGGGCTAATGTTAACATTAGCCGCTAAATAATGCCGTTGCTACCGCCCCAGCGCTGTTCAGCTCAGGGGCTGTGTGCTTTATGCTAACGTTAGCTGCTACAGGAGTGTGTTGCTGGTGTAGTGGCTCTTTTATCGGGCTCAGGGACTCTCTAACCATACCCAACTACTCATGTTTCACATATAAGTAAACACCTAATTATCATTATTATCAACACTATCATAATGAAGATAAACACTGAACAGGGTTATTGTTAATACTCGACTTGTCAAGCTGATATGTTAGCATTGGGAGATTTTGGCTGCACTTTCTCTGCCATTCCTGTGCCACTAGCTTGTTAACTGCTTTGGCAAAACAACCCACCTAGTCCTGTGGAAGTCTCATAAGACTCAAATGCAAATAGTGCAAAGGGCAGCGTGCATGCAGACAGTATGTAAGTAGCTTGTATCTAGAATGACTGGCGCTGGCATCAGCTGGCTGCTGGTACCTCAAGTTGAATAATAAAACTACATTTAAAAAAATCGTATCTATTATTTCCAACACTTAGTGTAGTCCTTCAGCGCATCATCTTCTGACCACCACAGGATGGTGCCTGTCACACACAAGCTGCTAGATGGTGCCTCCACTGTCATGGGCTGTGACTTGTTAGTTAAAATTTTAACGTTGATTTTAGGACACTTACATCCAATCCAATCCACTTTATCTGTATAGCACATTTTAAAAACAACAACGTTACCAAAGTGCCGCACAGATACAAAACAGTAAAATAAAGAAAGGTAAAGTTAAAATACAATAAATTAAAAGCATATGATAAAAAAAACACAAGATCAGATAAAACACTGACAATTACCTGACTGATTTGAGTCATAACATTAAAAATCCAGACATATTATATTTAATGCTTGTCGACCATACACAATGTTATTGACTTTGAATCTTTCTAACATAACATTAGCTGTGTGGCTAATAGCTGCACCAGGGGCTTCTACGAACTAGCAGGCTAGGTTATCCCAAATTAGCAAACAAGTAAGCACACTTTATTTACATAGCACCTTTCACAGACACCAGTCACAACGTGCTTCACAGGTTGTCCTGTTTACTAAAGTAGTGAACGTTTCCATTTCATATGAACTTTAATGGGTGGTAATGGTTGTTTCAGTTAGTCAGACCTTTAGGTGTTGCCCAGGAAATGGAGGAATTGCATTGCACAACAAAAAAAAAAAGATTTTGAGTGCCAAACCCCTGAAAATTGTGACTGTAACTGTCAATAATGTTTTATATTGACAAGTCAGGGGCTTACAATCCTTCTAACAATCCCCCTTCAATTACTTATTTCAAAAGGGAAAGTACGAACGCCACTGTAAGTCTCAAGAAAAAAAAAGAAAAAAGAGAGCAGCAAACTCCCACAATTCTCACCCGGCCCGTTTGGCATCTGGATCGCGGGCACACAGTAGTCCAGTTGTCTTTTAATCCGTTTCAGTTTCTGTTAGATTCCCCCTGCGGAACTACACAGAATAATCCTGCTGGCTGCGTCCTCCAAACTCCGGCGGGTTCCACCTGCCTCACACGTTGCCTCTCGCGATCTTTCCCCTCTTCCCCATTTATCACATTTGGCCCGAAAAATAGAACACAGTACATAATAATACCCATCCATATTGATGCGTTATAGTACCTGGCTTGTCTAGCTTTTGCCACGCCTACATGTTTTTCAACCTCCTTCATCAGTTGTGTATGTGAGTGCAGTATGTGGTATGTAGATGTGCTGGGTGCAGGAGTCTTGTCTATCAGACGTTCTAGTGGGCCTTTGAGGTTGCGACCCAGGGCTAACACAGCTCATGTACTGCTGTGTTGATAGCCATGCAGAATTCAGGCAGCCATCGGTCCCAATCCTGATTATGGTTTCCTACAAAGGAAACGATCATGGTTTTCAGGGTCCTATTAACCTGTAGGCTGTAGTGAGTTTTTCGGCCACACCCCATGATTCACACAGGCTGGATATCAGGTGGCTTGTGAATTGAGGGCCTCAATCTGACACCAGGTAGGTGGGTACCCCCCAGTGAGTGAAGATGTCATTCTTCAGGATCTGACAGACCTTTGGTGTCTTAGCATCCTTCAGAGCAAAAAGCTCCACCCACTTACTGTAGTAATCTACTACCACCATCAGGACTGAATTCCGAGACCTACTGAGTGGGAATGGCCCCATGAAGTCCACTCTCGTCAGGTGCTTTGACCTCTGTTTTCTGGAGATGACCAGCAGGCTTGATATTAGAGCCTTTGTGCTGCTGACAGGAAAGGCAAGCACGGACATGACTCCAGACATCTTTGCGGACTGTTGGTCACCATGCTACCTCCAAAACTTTCAGGAGTGTCTTCATCCTTCCTAAATGTCCTCGGAATGGGCTGTTGTGGAAGTATGACAAGAACTCTAGCACATCTGGCACAACTAACTGGTAGTTAAATCCACTATATTTTGAGGGCACACCTCTGTACAAAACCCCCTGTTGTTCTTGATAGTGAATGCGGCCTGTTGCGGGCTGGCCGACTGTTAGCTCCAGCTCTTGGCACAATGTATCGCCAAGCTGCATTTCTCCAATGGCCTGCAGGGAACTTGGTAAATCCGCCCAATAGGACTTGGTAACAGCCACACACACATTGCCTTCTTGTAGTGGCAGGGCACGGGACAGAGCATCTGGGATGACATTACAGCACCCATGCTTGTAGTGGACCCGAAAGGAGAAAGCCTGCAGACGGAGTGTCCATCAGGTGAGGCGGAATGATGCTTTAGGGCAATTGAATGCCTAAGTCAGAGCATTATGGTCCGTATACACATCAAACACTTCTCAACACTTTTCAACTGCCCACACCACTGCCAGGCATTCCTTCTCTGAGGTAGAATACCTCAGCTCAGCACCACTGAGAGCTCTGGAAGCAAAGGCAATGGCTCTTTCTTCACCCTCAATGGTCTGCATTAGAACAGCTCCTAGTCCCATCCCACTGGAGTCACAGTGCACCTGAAACCCAAGGTGTGGCCTCAGCTGAGCTAGCACCGGTGGTGATTGCAATAAGCGCTTCAGATGTTCAAAAGCTGCTTGGCAATGAGCCGACCATTCCCATACCACCCCTTTCTTTTTGAGGTTGTTAAGTGGAGCAATAATGTCAGCTAACCTGGGAAGGAACTTATGATACCACTCCACCAACCCAAGGGACCTCTGGAGACTTTTTAACTCTGTGGGAGCTGCGTAGGCTGTTGGCGTCAACCTTTGTGGGATCCACTTCCACTCCCTTTCCTGAAACCACATGGCCGAGGAAAACGAGTTGAGTCCCTGAATCCAGGACTGCATCACCCTTTGAGCCACGGATAACCACTGGCACCACAAGGAGAGACGTAACACCCTACATCTGCACCGGGACCCCTGGCCTGACCAAATTCAGGACTTCTGGTTGGCTTTTTGGAGGAGCGGTCAGGTGGATTAGCCTGTTGAATTTGACTCCAATACTCTGTAGAATTACTCCAGTCCTTTTCAATCAGAGAACCCAGCTTTACCACCTGGTCAACGGTAGTAACAATGCCCCGTAGGCCACTGGCCAAACTTGGATTGCATGCATTGAGGATGCGCCGCACAATCTCTTCCTCAGGCATCTCTGGTCTCCACTTCAGGCAGAGTGCATGGTGATCATAAGCGAAGACCCTCACACACTGAGTAGGAGCCTGCACACTCAAACAGAGTTGGTCCTCAATCTCAGCCTGGTAGTCAGTGGGCAAGAAAGCTTCAAGCAAAGCCTTTTTAAACGCTGGCTAATTTGCTATCTTGCTACGGGCAGCTAACCACCAGCTCCGTGCTGGCCCTTTTAGAACTGTGTTAAGTGTGCCTAAGAGCTTAGTGTCACTCAGTGGTCTCAAGGAGAGAAAATTCTCGCACTGCTCAATGAAATCTGTGACATCAGTAGAACCTCTCGACACACCGAACTTGGGAAACTCCATTCTAACAGGGGGTTTAGCTGTGGCTGCATGCAGAGATGCGCAGCCATGAAGGATGATTTCTGCTCTTCTTAATTGTCTTTTCCAGATCTTCTCCCCATCGTTTATCCCCATTTGACAAAAATTTGACAAAAATAAAAAAAGCATTTCTTTTGCTCTAATGGTGCTGCTGTATCTGTTGCTTCTGGTTAACAATGTGTACAATAACCAAAGTGCTTTAAATAGTACATTCCTCTCAAAATTCTGCACTTACAGAGTCTTGCTAGTGCGGTCAGCTAAATCTGATTTGTACTGAACCGCCACCTACAAGTGAATAACATTACATTTCACAGCAGTGTTGCTGATTAATATCTGAAGATACTACTCAAAATCGATGTTAATTGAATCAAGCATTGAAGTGATGTGACAAATAAAATAAAAATAGAACCCTCCATGAGACATGGAATGATTTGCAAAATGTTAGGATTGTTAGGAAGAAGAAATAGAAAAATAAGTGAAATAAGGAGTGAAGGACTTAGTGTGATTGAAGTCACGGTGGCAGTAAACTGTATTCACACCATGATGGTCAAATTTAGCATTTCATCCACAGTCCATGTGCGTGCCAAACCTTCGGGGGACATCCATGTGAATCCTGGATCAACTACATTAATTCCTACTATTGGGACTTAGTTTGCCAGAGTTTCTTAATGACAGATGCTGGTCCATTTCGTGTTATGGTTGATTGTGTTTCTGTGACAAGCATAAATCACTTATTGAAGCTTTAAATATAAATGGAAATTTATACTTTCCTGGAAGACTCAGGACTGCTCCTGTACAAACTGTTGTTGTAAATAGAAGCATATTACTCTGGTTTACCACTCTTGCTAATATAAATAATTTGAATGCAGAGCTTCACAGGCACTCACCAGTGGCTTAAACCTCTCAGCCGTGATTTAACACGGCTAAGATATGAACTAAACCTGCTGTTCCCAATGTCTGGTTAATAACCCTTTTAAATGAAGTAGAATCCACTTGAGAGCCCACCTTGTTGGTTGTACAGCCTTTGTCTGTGAAGAGTGAGCAGAGCAAGCCTTCTGATTATTCCCTCTCAGATTGTTTAACATCTTTGGCACATATTACGTTAAAAAACAGTATTTTATTATATTTCAAGCACACAAGTGTATGTGCGCCCCAGGAAAAGGCATATGCCTGAGCCACGAGCACCTTGGAGCCAGATGAAACTGGCTCAGCTGCTTATATTAGAATCAGGGGGGAAAGTGACGACGCAGTGTGATTGTGTGTGTGTGCGCGTGTGTGTGTGTGAGAGAGCCAATGATTTTGCCTCTGACCCTTGAGCAGCACTGTGACCACTGTCTTGATGCTTGACCTGTTTACATTAAGCTGAATGTGTCTGTTTACTATCATAACACTTCTTAATAAGAGGATATTGTGGTGTCATGTATAGTCAACGAGGAACCGGGCGAGAAAGGCAGTATGATGTAGGTGTGTTGCTTAGCAACAGCCACATCGTCTGTTTTCCTCATCGCCATGATGGATCAGTGGAGCTAAGAAATATAAAATGTACTGTCTTTCCCAACCCTGGTGCGGTAGTCTGAAGGAGCCTGCAGAGAGAGGAGATGGTGGGCTGACGTGGTCAAGCAGGATGTGTGTTACCTCTGCAGGAACGAGAGGCAGAGCAGCATAATGGATGGTCTCTGTGGAGCCTGGGGCCGTGTTGACGCAGTAAAACTGGTGGTGTGTTCAGGGTGGTGTGAAATATGACCACTGCAGTCTCTTCATCAATAACACTGGCTCCATCTCCTTCTAGCATCACTTGCTTTCTACCTCCACCTTGTCTGTCTCTCACACTTCCTATTCCCCCTATCAGTGTCTTTGCGGGCCAGTACTGACTGGTAAGCAGTACCGGGACTTTTAGTCTTTGGCGTATTGGGTTTTTCTTTTTCTTTTTGTCTCAGCAGTGCTCACACGCTGCCAGTACTCTATTCTGCACCCTCCATATCATGCCAGTGAGGAGTGACATGCCCTATGTCTGATTTAGCCTACTTCCACCTTAGCTGCTCCTTGATTACTAATTCTGCACTCAGACTTCAGCAGCAGTCACTGTCTGCTCACCACTGCCCTGCAGGGTAGCCTATACCAAAGCTGAATGATGAAGTTCAGAATTCAGAATCAGAATCAGAAATCCTTTAGTGTCCCGCAGACGGGGAAATTTGTTTGTCACAGCAGCGACAGAATATTAACAGAAAAGAAACATATTACAAGAGCAGAAACAATAGCAAAAACAAGCAATAAAATACAGGGAATACATAGAATAGATATATATACATATTTACATGATATAGTGCAAAATTAACAGCAGTCTTTGGCTTTTGGAGCAGTCTGTCCTTCTTCTATTTAGTGCTGTATTGTATATTGTTGTCATGGGACTGCTTTTTTGGCCCTACACTGTATATATATGTATGGCTCTTGAAAGAGTAATCTGCTAAATGCCTCTGCTGTGTTTCCTCTGCAGCTGATCAGTGATGGCAGCGTGGTGTATGCTGAGGCCCTCTGGGACCATGTCACCATGGATGACCAGGAGCTAGGCTTCAAGGCTGGTGATGTCATCGAAGTAGTGGATGCCAGTAACAAGGAGTGGTGGTGGGGTCGCATCATGGACAGCGAGGGCTGGTTCCCTGCCAGCTTTGTACGGGTGAGAACGACTCTGTCCAGGCTGCTAGATGAGACAGATATTACCAGCCATACAGCTTTTAATTACACTGTTTGATTAATGACTGCAGCTGCTGTAGCACTGGCAGAATAAATAATATGAAGGCTCCTCACCTTATCCCCTGTAACCTACAAAATTTGAGCTGTTATAAGGGCTGTTTTTCCTTGTGCTTGTCCTGAGGACATAGCTCATTGCAAGTTTCTAAGGAGTTGATTGTTGGATTTAAAATAGCTTTCTTCTTCCTAGCATTCTTGATTACCTGTGTCTTCCTCAGTTGCGTGTGAACCAGGATGAGCCCATGGAGGAGTATCTGGCCCACCTAGAGGAGACTCAGACTGGAGAAGAGGACCGGGCAGGTCTGGGTTTGTTACTGGGACCAGGTTTGCCCTGCAAAGAGCAGATGAGGACCAACGTCATCAATGAGATCATGAGCACGGAGAGAGACTACATCAAGCACCTGAAAGACATCTGCGAGGTCTGCGTGGGATTGTGTGAAGACAGTACTTTAAAACATGTCAAGTCTGAGAGTTCGCTGGTGAAACTAAAATGAATATACTCTCTAGTTAACTTTACTTGATGTTATGTGGAGATGGAGGTCAATTTACACAATAAAATCAGATAATTTTTTTCGACTGTGGTCCTATCTCAGACCTATGTCAGTCTGAGGCAATGTAAAAGATGATAGTCTTGTCAGAATGCCATGTTGTTGGGAGCCCTGTTTTGCATTATTACTTTCGAAGATGTCAGTGACTGTGTGAGGCTACGTCCACGCCAATTCGTTGGGTCCCCACAAGCATTTTAGTACATATCAGAAATATTCCCTGTGTGATCCCAGGAGTCACTGAGCAGGACCAAGTCAGCAAGAGCCAGGGATATTACCTGGATCCCTCCTGCTTCAAGTGTGCCCATCTCCCCTAGAGAGTAGAGCAGTGGGTCAGTTGCAAGACTGAGTAGCGTGGGGGACAAACTTTGCACCTTTCAGAGACCTCTATTATATGAATTTAAGAACCATATCAAAAGTCCGGGTCAGTGAATACTACCCAGAGATTTGCTTTAACACTTGATAAGGTCCTCCAATGTCATCAGGTGCTCCAGGCATCCAGGGGATTAGATAAACCTCTCTGTCTTTAGTGCACATGATGTGCTTCGGCTAAGACACTCAAGAGTAGTTTCAGGATTACCAAATCTGATGACAGTCATTTAATTCTATATAACATACAGCAGAAGTTATCAAAGTTGTTAACATCTCTGTGTTCATCGCTATGTACTTTTACTCCTGGAAATAAACACACTTCAGGACCCCTACAGGCCAAATTGGTGTTCTAAGTAGTTTATCTCGCTTTTAAATTGCAAGATAGGATTGTGTTTGATATTTGCGTTCATTTGTCAGGGAATAATGCATGGGTCTCGATTTTTAAAAAATAGACATGTGTATTGACTGTCATCTATAAGCGAATACAATTTGAAGGCGATTCTGCGCAACAAATGTTTTAAGTGTATTTATTATTTTTTTGCTTCCTTTAGGGTTACATCAAACAGTGCCGCAAGAGAACAGACATGTTCACCGAAGAGCAGCTTCGCACTATCTTTGGCAATATTGAGGAGATCTACCGATTCCAGAGGAAGTTCCTGAAAGGCCTGGAAAAGAAGTTCAACAAGGAGCAGCCGCACCTCAGCGAGATTGGCTGCTGCTTCCTCGAACACGTAAGCTGAGTCACAAAAGTCAATCGAAACAGCTTGCAGAAAAGCATTTCTGTGGGAATCTTTCAAAATCACGCTGAGATGTTACTGTTTGTAAAGAATGGCATGCAAATGTTAAACAGTTCTTGCACAACGTCAGAAGTCTCTTTTTAATTGTTTTTCAGAACACGCAAACTAATATTTATTTACTTTGTCATCAGTTTCCTCTCACTAGATGTGAGTACATGCTGTTGAACCTGGGGTCAACACTCCAGCCAAATCATTGTCTCGCCTCTAACCCCTTGTCATGCTGTCTTTTCTGTGTAGCAAACAGATTTCCAGATCTATTCGGAGTATTGCAACAACCACCCGAACGCTTGCGTCCAGCTCTCTAAACTCATGAAGGTCAACAAATACGTGTTCTTCTTCGAGGCCTGCCGACTGCTCCAGAAGATGATTGACATTTCCTTGGATGGCTTCCTGCTCACACCAGTTCAGAAGATCTGCAAGTACCCACTGCAGCTGGCTGAGCTGCTCAAATACACCAACCCACAGCACAGGTGACTCTCTCATGTGTCACACAGGGAAGCATTTCGAGGTTCATTCATTTATCATTTTACAACACCAGGACTGCAACATGAAACTGAGTTTTGGTCCCTTTATGCTACATCACAGACACAACAGAAACAAAACAGTTATTTCATAGAGGAGTGGAGTGCCGACCATGGCCTGAGAAGTCTCGAGGAATGAAGGAATGAAGCTGCTCTGTTGTCTGCTGGTATTTCAGGGAATACATCTTTTGCCAGTTGGTAACAGGGTGAACTTTCAGGAGCTCCATCAGTGTATTTATGTGCTGATGTTGAAAATAACCATCGCTTTTATTCTTTCCTCCGGAGATAGCCCAGCTCTCATTGGTCAAGAAGGACAGATGCAGTTGATACATATCCACATTTCTGAGCTTAAAAGTTAATTATATTGTGTATATTGTGAAAAAACGAACCCTGTGTTGTGACCACTTTACACATCAGTGTTTCCCACACCTAGACTTTACATGTCCAGGTATACTTGACAACCAATTTTACATTTTTTACTTTTTTTTTATTATCTGTCCGAGGTAACGACAGCATCCATGATCAATTAACTACTGGACAGTCTGCAACTGCAATAAGTCAGGCTTTGGATACACATGATAGTTATTAGGATACATTCATTGTCAGTGTTGGTCTTTTCATGGCATCTCTTGACTATAATAAAACAATTAGACCATCGCCAGACCCATCCTTTAAGCTTTAGCTGCACACAACAACTCCATGTAATCCTCTGATCTTAAGGGACTACAAAGATGTGGAGGCTGCCTTAAACGCCATGAAGAACGTGGCCAGGCTCATCAATGAGAGGAAACGGCGCCTTGAGAATATTGACAAGATTGCCCAGTGGCAGAGCTGCATAGAGGACTGGGAGGTGTGTCAAAAAGCATCTCTGTGCTGAAATAGTCTCTCTCTTAATGTTGTTAAATGCAACTTTAACAATGCTGAGCAGCACCTAACAGCTGTGTGTGTGTGTGTGTGTGTGTGTGTGTGTGTGTGTGTGTGTGTTGATCCATGCAGGGTGAAGACATCCTCAGCAGGAGCTCAGATCTCATCTTTTCAGGGGAATTGACAAAGCTGTCCCAGCCTCAGGCCAAGAGCCAACAGAGAATGTTTTTCCTCTTTGATCATCAGATGGTGTACTGCAAAAAGGTGCCTTATTGATTTTACACTGTATTTAACACGCTTTTATATTCTACCATCATAAAGCATAGCAAAATTTAACTTGTTCAATCCAAATTTATTCAAGTCACATCCAATATGAACAAAAATATATTAAATACACTATGTGCACATTTTTATTGTCAAATGCATCACATTGTAATTTCTCATAGATAACAGCGACATAAGTAGACCAGGGCCTGTATTCACAAAGAATCTTAAGGCTAAAAGTAGCTCCTAACAGGCGAATTTAGGAGCAACTCCTAAAAATAATGGGCCTGTCAGTCGTAACTTTAGGACTCCTAATTTTTGAAAATAAGAGTTATTCACAAAACATTTTAGGCCTAAAAGTAGCACCTAAGTCTGGGAGACCTTAGAAGTAGTCCAGAGGACTCCTAACTCGCTAAGACCTAGTCACAGTCGAATGTTTTGGAGACGCTAAATGACAGGGAATTGTTAAAACAGTGTCGGATGGACCACAAAGGGACTGAAGTTGTGGTTGAGTTGAAGAGGGAAAATGCAGCTCTTCGACTAGTATTACCTGGGGACCTCAAGTGATTTAGAAATCATCCCACCACGTCTGTGTTTCATGCGGCGCATTCGCACAGGATAAGCGAAGTTTGTGTTTTAACTAGAATTTACTGACATGATCCCCCGGGTCGATCGCACCGGAGCCCTTGCTGGAGCAGCACAATGGTTAGATATGGATATTATGGATAATATTATAACTGGTGAGCCTGTTGAAGGATGGAAAAATGCTCCTTACCACATGCTGCCATGCATGTAATCCATCTAATCATCTTTCAAGATTTCGCTCTTCTGATGAGCCTCCTGAATTTGCACCCAAAATGCTGTCAAAACTTTCATTTATAATCCCCAACGCAGCCTCCATAATTCTCGACCGGGAAAAGGCAGAAAAAAAGGTAGAAAACACAAAAACCTTAAGAAAAACAAAAAACAACTCCAAATCACAGAGATGCTGATTCGCATGGGACTAATATTATCACATGACCTCTGTGTTTGGCAAAATATGGTAGGAAATTTGCGGTGGAAATTTTACTTTACAAATTATGTACATGGCAGATTCACACGGGATTAAGATCACAGACGTCCTCCGCAATTATTACAAATTACTGGAGGTCCGCAGGTTATACTAGTCGTGTGCGAATAGGACTTCTGTTAATCGGAAAAAAGTTGCATTCCATCAATACACAAATTGTCTTTGACGCATGTTACAATATTCTGGACATTGTTGCGAAATGGCCTGGATCAACACATGATTCCTGAATTTTAATAGAGAGTGGTTTGACGCAGCTTTTCGAGCAAATGCCTCTTTTATTGGCAATTCACTTTCTTTGGCCAAAGCATTTTTGTTTGGGGGGGGGCACTTAGTTCTCCTCATGAATACATTTCTTTATCCAGTAGCTTTTCAATGGCTTTGTCATGGGCTTGTTGGCAACATCCTTATTTTCACTTCATGCATTGTGCAGACTAACCCCCAATTTCCACTGGATACGTTTCCGCTGCGTTGCGTCTCCGTCACGCCGGCGGAATTGATATGTTTTTATTTAGTCTATGTATTAATCCCCACCAGGTCCGCTGTGCTGCGTATCTGCTCCGTCCCAGCTCCGGAGCACCCCTTATGCAGGACTTCTATATCTGGCGGACGCCGGAGCACGACGCAGCAATTCAGCTGAATTTAGCACGGAGCAGACAGGAAGTCAAGCGCCGAAATAACAAACAACATCCGGTTACTTTTCAAAATAAAACACTCCGTGTTGACACCAGCACACAAATCTCAAAAAAGAGACAAACACAAGCTCTTCTGCTGATCCTTCAGTCGGGAACACTTCGTGTTGTTGGTTTTAATAACACAGACCTATAACTGCGGTCGTGAGTGAAACAATCACCGTTGTCACCGCTTCTAAGTGCGTCCATAGCAACAGAGAGTTACTTCTAGTTCATGAGTTCAATGTTTTCACAACTAACTGCAGATTTTCTCAGCAGCTTTGTGATTTACTTTTAAGAAACGACTCCTACATATAAACTTTAAGTCCGATTTAGGAGTACTCCTAACGTTAAGATAAAAGCCTTTGTGAGTACGGGCCCTGATCTTTCAAGGTCCATGCAGTATTCCCCGAAAAATGTATGAAACTGCTAAAAAAAAAAGGGCCCTTCTCAATGTTAAAGTAAGTGAGAAAAAAATCCTGCATCCATCCCTTTATCCAGATCTGCAAAGATTTTATGGAGTCTCGTCTGGGCCCGAGAGCCATCCTCCATCCAAGTTTCATGGAAACCCATTCAGTAGTTTTTTTGTTGTTATGCGGACAGACTAACCAGCCTTACAAGAAATAATCAATCAGACACAGGTTATAATGTAACCTTCTTGGTGGAGGTAATTAAACACTCTACTGTTCTGTACTGTTCTGTCTGCATCCACATAAACTGTGGTCCTGTAAAACTGTCATGGTCTAAAAAAAGAAGAATAGTGACAATTTCCAAGTGGTTCCCTAAATGTCAAGATACTTGGACACCTTAATAGTATTTCAGCTGAAACATGTCCATTTTTACATGTGCTCAGGTAATAAATAAAAAAACACACTTGTGTATGACAGTACCATGGCAGTACACTTCAGTATTGGGGCATGAAATAAAATGGAGTCTCTGGTCTTCCCTACAAAGCTGAAGTACAGTCACTAATATTAATAATTCACTTACAAAATTAAGTAACGATTGAAGTTTACAATTAATTTTCTGTTTTATCTTGTGAAAACTTTGATAATTGATTGAAATTACTGACTGGCCTAATATTGCAGCACCAGTAGGCAGTCAGATGTGTAATAGGGGAATGAGCCTTCTACATCAAACAGCTGTCACCTGCAAAACATCTTTGGCATCTTTATCGCTGCAGGACCTCCTGCGCCGGGACATGCTGTACTACAAGGGTCGGGTGGACATGGACCACATGGAGGTGATAGATGTGGAGGATGGCAAGGAAAAGGACTTCAACATCAGCGTGAAGAATGCCCTGAAGCTGCGGTCACAGGCTGGTGATGAAGTCCACCTCCTATGTGCCAAGAAGCCGGAGCATAAACAACGCTGGCTCCAGGCCTTCGCTGACGAGAGGATTCAGGTCCAACATGACCGGGAGACAGGTCAGATCCATGCACAGTTCAACATTGACCTTTTACGTAATCAGAATCAAAGTCAGTCTTTTGGTTTGCTGACTCTGCTGCAATAACCCCTCAGAACAGTTACAAAGGGTGGTGGTTAAATCAACCCTTCAACCCCCTCACTGCCATCAGTAGTTGTCGATGGCGTTTGTGTAAACAGGTGCTTCATAGGCCAGCATTAGCAAACCCAGCCAGTCTGCACTGATATTAGAGGAGCAATATTAAGCTGTAAAATCTACTGTGTTTGGTAACAACCAGTGTGTACATGGATAAGTGTTCTTCACTGTTCCACAAATGATATTCACCTCTACAATGATTTTTGATTATTTCATCAAGACATAGCTAAAGGTACAGTTAAGTATGACAGCCGATGTTACACAAAGGATCGTGCTCTCTTTGTTCTCAGTAAAGCATCAGGACATCGCTACCTTTGTGTCTAATATCCTCCACATGCACACAACATTTTGAGTACTTTTAACTCATTCAGTGCCCAGGTTTTCTATCATGTTTTGCATTTTCCCATATAAAACATCTCTATTTATCAAGAAAGTTTCATAATGATACTATTTATTTTTCTGTTCTCAGGCTTCTCTCTCACTGAGGTTCAGAAGAAACAGGCCATGCTGAATGCCTGCAAAAGCCATCCAGCTGGGAAACCCAAAGGTATGCACCTAAGGATTCAGACAGAGGCACATATGTGGATTGCATGGACTTGAGTAGTTAAACATTAGACACTCAGCACCTGTACCTGAGTGTCAGTGTTTTTATCAGTCAGACTTCACATCCTTTTAATAAGTCGTTAGTTTTATTTTCTTTTGAGAGTGTGTATAAAAGCCTTCAGCTCACCTTAAGGCTTTGTCCACACCAGGGGTGTAATAAAATAACTCTGTGCACACGCAACCATAAGTCCGCCACCAAGTGATGCAATATACGTGAGTACGGCAGTAGGTGGCGATGTAACGTAAAACAGGAAGGCTGTTTTAACCAATCAAAATAGTTTAAAACCGGAATGGGAAAGCGCGGCAAATACCAAAACATAAACAACAATGGCGACTCGCAAGGAGGAATTGTTTGTCTGGACCGAGCTGGGTAACTAGCTTTAGTTTTAGATTGTTAACAACCTCTAACCACCTTCTAACTGTCGTTACTCTGTGTTTACATTGCTGTGCACGCAATATTTACAGCGGCACATGTTCAGCTCTGACGTAAGCAACGGAAATATTCGCGGTTGTCATATCCACACGCAACAGCTGAAACCTGAAAAACTCACCCTGGACCCCGGTTTCAAAAGACCACGGTTTCAGTGTTCCAAAAGCACGGTTGCATGTAGACAGAACAGTAAAACCAGGAACGTAACTTAACGGTGGGCGGCTGTGGCTCAGCGGGTAGAGCAGGTCGACTAGTGATCAGAAGGTTGCTGGTTCAAATCCCGGTTCCGGGCAAGGCTGAGCTGCATGTTGAGGTGTCCTTGAGCAAGATACTGAACCCCACATTGCTCATCAGTGAGGGCCCTGCGATGAGCTGGCGACTTGTCCAGGGAGTACCCTGCCCTCACCCTGAGACAAGGCTGGGATTGGCTCCTGCAGCAACACCCCGCAACCCCATGGAAAGGGATAAGCGGTTACGGATAATGACATGACATAACTTAACGGTTGCAAAATTAACCGGGCTGGTGTGGACGGCTATTAAGTCTCAACTTTTTATCAATCTGTGGGTGTCTTCCTCTCTCCTTTGGCTTGGATATGGACAACCTCACTATTCATAATATAAAAGTTCTGATATATAATGCATCCAGTAGCACTCTTTATTGGAACTGTATGTCACCAGGGCCTCACATTCTTCAAGCATATCAGAATCCCTTTTAAAAAACAACAGCAAAGGTTTGACTAGAACAAAAAATTCTCATCCTCCTTCAGAACAGTAGAGTTCTGTATGAAGACTCCTACACTCACACTTCCAACAAGACCAAATCTCCTCTAAAAATAAATGCCTGCATTCACACTGCTTATACTTTACTTTTCTTTGATTCATGTTACTGGCAATGAAGCTCAACGCTTCCTGCACGCCTGTTTTCACATTAAAATATTCCAGTTGCTCAGACAAAATAATCATATCACAATAATGAGTGAATGTAAAACAAAGCCCCTCCCCACAGAGGAGCCTGCTGTGCATAAGCAGGCTTGTATCCACGGTAACAGAGGATGCCAGATAACCAAGATGGCGCATTCAAAATAATAACAACAACATAAGCCCTGATTGCTCTTTTTTCTGATCAGTACAACTACATTAGTGCCTCATGCAGATCACTGTAGATATCCCTAGTAACAAAACATATTCCTCACATCGCGGTAGATGGAGTTACAACGTCATCATTACCCGGTGCAACATTTTCGCCATGCTGCCTTTCTGAAGCATGAGTACTGTTATTTCTCTAAACAAATTCCACCACTTCAGAACGTACTGAATACAAACTAATGTTGTAACTGCCCAGTCACATGAAAGACACTTTTACTAATCAGGAGCCATAAAGACAGAGCTTAACACTGGAGTTAGCATACAAGCTATCGAGCTAGATTTAGCAACATAGCTCAACTGTAACTTTGTACGACCATATGCGCTATTGTGAGTGTTACTGTAACCATCGCCATCTTAGCCTTGTGGTTAAAACATAGAATGAAACATATCAAGCAGGGGTCCTTACTTGTCCAGCAGAAAAGCAGCAAACTCAGTGTCTCCACCTCCACCTCTGAAATGATGCTCTGATATTTATCCTTGTTTTCTCTCTGGCTCAGTCCAATTCTTTGTTTTCACACTGCTTTTCTTCGTCAGTCTTCTTATTGCTACTCTTAGACATTGGCAATAGTGGGGCTTGTTTCTGCACTACTGTTGTTGTTGTTGTCTGTTCTCCACCAATGTTTTTAGTTTGGGTTTGAACGTATCTGACCAGGTAAGAGGAGGCACTGTGCCTGTGTGGGGGAGGGGCACTGCCCAGTGCACGCTGTGTGAGGGAGAGGGCTGCCAGCATGACAGTGATTGACACTTCTCAGACACTCCCCTTGACTCTGATTGGTTGTACTGAGCCAGGAGCGGTGGATTCTTGCAGATGAAATTACAGCAGCTGGGTGGTGCCGCAGACAGTGACCATATGACCAAGAAATGGAGTACTTTAGTAGTCTATGTTGTAAACATGAATTTTTTAGTTGAAATTCATAAATAGGACAAGATCATGACCCTCTACACCACACCTTTTTTGATGGCTTCCTTCTGGCAGAGGTAGATGTCATAGGAGTCAAGACAGAAAACCTTAACAGAACCAAAACAAAGCCGCACAGTCTATGTGTTGGAGCCTCTTAATTCTTTTTATTAATTATTCAGAAAATGGTATATGGTAACGATATAAAATAAGGCTAAGGATGACTATTCAAGATGTATATTGTACATGAACTGTTATTTTATATGACTGTTTTTTGTTGCTCAGGTCCCTTCTAGTCAGGCCATCCTGAGGACAGCTGGTTTGGCCTTTTGTCTGCATTTTGTGTTGAAGGAGTGAGGACTGAAACAGTTTATCAGCTGCTAAATTACGCTCATTTTTTGAAGTCAACCCGGAGAATATTTCTGTTTATGTAAATAAATTCAAAACCTTTTTTTGTTGAAATTGGAAACATCTCCGCAAGTGCTTATTATTTAGTGAGTCGTAGACCTCCTCTTCAAAAACTGCTCTGATGATTTTTGACCTTTTTTTTTGTATGCAAGAGTAGCCATAACACCATGAATACACAAAAGTCAGTCAAATTGTAGTTGTCTGTTATGTTGTGTACTTGATGATTTTTCATTCTCACTTAGATCTTTTATGTTTGCTCTGATGTTGTAAACACCACTCCTCCAGCCTCGCCTCGCAGCCATAAAATAAACTTGAACTTTTCAGCTTTTCTCAGCTGTGTGTGATATATCAGAAGAATCTTATACGTACTATTTTCTGTTCATCTCATCCCCTTTAGCGGTGACCAGACCCTACTATGACTTCCTGCTGCGACAGAAACATCCCTCTCTCCCAACTGCTTTGCCCCAGCAGCAAGTCTTCATGCTGGCAGAGCCCAAGCGCAAAACCTCCACCTTCTGGCACAACATCGGCAGACTGACACCCTTCAAGAAGTAAAGAACAAAAACCAGAATGGAAAAGAAAAGCTGTGGAGAGAAGGAACCGAGGAGAACAAGGAGAAGAGCTCTTTTCTTGTGCCTGAATAGACCCTTTTGAATTCTTCCTCTCTTTTTTTCCTACTCGTAACATTGCCCTAACTGACATACTGATATGTTGTATAGATGTGGATGATTATGATGAGGAGGACATTTTTTGAAAGCACTTTATAGGTTGGCTAACAATCAGACTTGAGAATGGTCTCCTGGAGACATTGAGTCAAACAGGAAGAGTGGCCTCCTTCTTAACTTACTACTTCTACACCTTCAATCAAGCACCAACTGGTACTAATACTACTACTGTACTGCTGCGAGTGAGCATAGGACTCCTGACCGTGCTGCCTCTGTGAAGACATTGGCTGTTGACAAAATTGTGTCATTTATTTCAACTGTACTATTGTTTTATGATTTGACAGATGCCAAGTGTTCATAGTGCCAGATGATTTGTTTTTGTATTTGTTTGTTCTGTGTCTGCTTCTGAAAAAAAAAAGGGAAAGTGTGTGTGTGCGTAGGGGGGCTCTGTTGTTCTTTTCTCTGTGCAAATATATAATTTCAGGATCATTTCAGCTAGGTTTTCAAGTGTTTTTGATCTCCATCCAACACAATTTGGGTCTGGTGCATTCGTGATATTGTGCAAAACCTGATTAAAGTCATCAAATGCGGCCTGAAGAAGATTCAAAGCAACCCACACACTCCGGCAATTCACATTCCTCGAGTCTGATCCTCGACTCCTACTTCTCCCTGCCATGTCAATGAAGGTAACCAACCTGTTTTCTTTTCTTTATTTTTTTGTTAAGTGCCATTGGAAGTGTGTCATGGATGATTCACGATGACATGCATGGATGTGATGAAAAAATACTGTGAAGAATATTTTTTTATCTCTGAAGAACCCTGCTATATTTAACCAGATTGAAGAACTGAGGTTTCATCGTGCTAGGTTGATGAACACACACACACACACACACACACACACACACACACACACACACACACACACACACAACACAACACAGATGTTCTTTTATCTACCTGTACTTCTGATATCCAGTATCCCTGCTCTGTGTATCTGGTCTCCAGTATAATCTCATTTCAGATAAATGCAGCCCAGTGATATCGCTCTGTAAGTGCATTCAGTACTTTTTTCACCTTTCTGTTCAAATGTTTTAGCTTCTGACCATATGGAATATTAAACATTCCTAAACTGACAATATTGGCCATTGGTTGGTGTGATTGGTTACTGGTCGTGAATGATGGAGGGATTAGGGAACATTCTGATGTTGGAAGTCCAAACAAACCATTTGAACAAACTTAACAGGTCTCTAAGAAATGGAAAGTAAAGAGGATAGACTGTACATCTTAATTTAGAGACACTCCTTGTACTATTGTGTTTAGGTATTGTGGAAAGACATCTTTAGACATGAAATATTGGAAATGTTGTAAGATAATCTGGAGCAATGAGTGGTTATACGACAACAGAGTTTTTCCTTTTTTTTGTGTGCAGGAAAGTAAAGACATCTGGTTTTGTCCAGGAGAGCGACTAATGGTCACATTAGATTTTTAGCAACAGGCGAGATCAAATTAGCCAGCTTAAACCGGTGAAATAATATTACGATTATTGTGACTGTGATATGATCCAGGATTCCTGGGATCGATCATTCTTGCGTCATAATTTACATTTTCATGGTGATGCGACATTTGTACCAAATAAACATGTCTTCTTGCATCTGGAGAACAAGATTTATAGGCCAGGGCGTCTCTGCAGCACTACAGCTCTTCATTATAATGTGTCTGTGTTTGCCCAAGTTTGATGAATTTTGGTCCATTAACCATGCTTTCAAATTGACAATTAACCAGATAATAGGCGTATAGCACATGTATCCATAACAACACAGATCACACATGCCCAGCGTTGATGTTGCTTACATGCCAAAGAGTTTCAGATTCTGAATGTGACCTGATTTGGCCTACACAATGAATCGAAACATCATCAAAATCAAAATATGGCAGTATAGTACAGTTTTTTAATAGAAGCTGCAGTTTTGGCATACAGATTAAATAGAATGCTGTAGTGATGATGAAATGATGGAAATCAGTTTAGTTTGCACTTCTAGTTCTCTCGTCTCAAAGTCAGTGGGCTTTTTGAAGAGGTTCTTGGCTGAATGCCTTAAATAAGGCCTGTGGTTCACACATGATTAAGATATTTACACATTTTACAACATAAAATACATAATTAAATGTCGCACAGTTGAAATATAAAGTGCTTATGTGTCTTGAGAGCAGTTGCAGCTAAGCTGTGACTGAATGACACTACAGAAGTTTTCTTGGACTTCAGTGTTACACATCATCAGTGCTGAACATGCATCCTCTAACTTGTCCATCTTTAGTTGCAAGCTATTCTTACTTTACAACTTATACACTCAGTGTAAAGAAGTATAAGCAGCAAAACCCATGTTAAAAACATACTTGCTAGTATTCGGTAAGTTTTTGGTTATATTTTTCCTTTCCAGAGGAGCACAGTTTACTTGGCCCCAGCAACCGTTATCAGAATCAGAATTCATTTATTTGGAATTCTGATTCTTACTGTCCCTTACTGTCATGACCTGTTAATGTTTAAATAAAAGGCCATACAAGTAGTTACATATATCTCTTATTGGGTTGGTTTGCCATTTTACAGACGTACAATATAGACAATGGACTTAATGTGCAAAAAACAATATTCAAATGGTTCAAACTATGGATGTCAGTTTTGTTCATTTTGCTTGCGATGGCTAGACACTTATTTCTTAGGGGGAAAAATAATTCAAAATGATGTGAAGGAGAAGAAGCATTTTTATTGTAATCTGGCACCGTACTGTCCCAATGACCTTAATGGAACCAAGATAGGATGGTGTTGTTCAGTTGTCTAACATTGCCTAGTGGCCTTTTGCAGTACTGCAGTGAAAAAATCCTGTGCTGGAGGAAATGTACCAACACTGAGCTTATGGTAGCATGCTTCAGTTTTGACTTCAGACTGCTCTAGTGAAGCAGTTAGCTGATTGCTTGACTGGTCAGAAATAATCTAAGCAGTTAACTGATGAACAGTTAACTGTCAACATCTATAGTATTTTATTTTCAAAAGACATTTGTGAGTATTAAAAAAGTAATAATCAAATTTGAAAAAAAAAAAAAAGTGCTTCTCTTTTGTGCTGCCAGTCACAGCTGTGATTTACTGTAAATAAATCAGGTTAAAAAAAAAATCTGAACAAGGCATCCTTTAATAAATGCCTGCCTGACTCAGAGACACATATCACATCTTAGCCGCTGTCTCTCTGGAGAATACAAAGCGGACGAGCCGTTTGTTGTGACAAAGATATCTCTCTGCTCATGTTGTGGAGCAGACTGGAGATCTTCAAACACACCTGAGAAGTAGGCCAGTTGGATCTGGCTTGACAACTCTTTGAGATGAACCCAGATGTGATCGTCATTTCCACATGTGCATGGAGGTAAGAAGTGTAACATTCACATTCATTTATCATTATCATTTGTCATTATAATACCTATTTATATTATTATTATTATTATTATTATTATTATTATTATTATTATTATTATCATTATTCAGTCTTCTGAGCCTATGATAAGTATCTTTGCAACAACAAAGGTGTAACAGATGTGGGGCAGGGATAGAAGTGGGTGAAGACTGTTTTCCAGCATTTGTTTTCTCCTGCAGAAGACACATTAATTGCCGTTTGCTCTTGGTTTTCAATATGTCTGTGCCCTCAGCAATGCAAAACAGCACTGTCTGATCTAATTCTTGTTCCTCTTAGAATACATAAAAAATACATTAAATGACATTAAAGTGTATATTTAGCTTTAGATTCATTGCACTAACAAAATGAACTGGAAATTATTCGCCTGCAGTGAATTGTAACAACAAATGTCCTCAAAGCTGTGAGAAGCAATGTACAAAAGGAAAACACTGACACCTGGTGGCAAAGCAAGGTAACTGAATCTACCAGCTATTACAGGGATTTACATCCATGTTGGATCATTCTGCACCACACAAATTATGTCCAGTGCCAGAACAGCAAGCTATGAAGAGTTGACCTTTATGAAGTGAGGTGAAGTGAGGAGCGTAGAGGTCCAGATGGTGCAGGAGGTATTTGTGGCATCATTTTCATGTATGAGGCTGGAATATGAGGTTTATCAGTCCTGCAGTAAAAAGCATCATACTTGCTATATTATAGAAGGCCAAAATTGCATAAAATGTTGTCACTGTACATAACAAAAAATGCTGGCATTGAATGTGATGTGACAAAGTACTAAAGTGTGCGAATCACTACTCAGAGTAGATGGATGGGAAAAGTCTTTATTGAAGCAGTTGTACAATACACAGAAAATCAGTCCAAGACCAAAGGCAGAGGTATCTAAAATCAAGCTGTAGGGGAGTAAAAGGGTAAGTCAGTTAGCACAGGATAAGGGGGGAAAAAAAGCTGCACTGCTAGCCTCAGAGGTACTAAGACAAAGTGAGAAGGGACAACAAAGTTGCTTCCATATTTGAAAGATTTCTGCCATCCTGCAAGAAAAAGTACAACTGAAATTGAAATTGGAATTCCCACTTGTCAGCTTGCCCTCATGAGGGACCAGCTGTCTAACGTCACGTAACAATGGCAGCACCCATGGGAGGGAGAGGATGAACTAGTCAACAGTATTTGTATTAGGCTTGTGAATAGAATATTTAGACAGGTTTCCAAGTATAAAAGTGCCATGAAATAAATGTACTTACTTACTCAATTTTGTTTAAACTGTACAGTATATGCAAGGAGGCTAATCTGCTGAGGGTCCACATGTGTGTACAGAAAAGTAACATCGTTTTGTTAGAGTCAATAATTTTTTAACATTTTTGGCATTGTGTACCTGGAAAGGTTGTAAGTTTCAAAAAGGAAATGTTGACCTTAACACAAGGGGGTTAAAACTAACAGGGAACGTGTCAAACTAATCAAGGCCAATAAGACAGGTGGAGGGACACAGGCAGGAAGCAAAGTGATGTGAAATGAGACAACAGTGAATATTTTCACCCTCAAACCGCTGATAGCTTTTCGCGATGTAACATGTAATTCATGGTTTTGGTGAATTAAGATTGTTTGAGTGAACAAAAAAAACCAACCTGAGGATACTACAAAGAATATCTGCACCTGAGAATCACGTTCTACTTTTAAGATTAATATTGAAGGAAAAGTAGCTTTTATCCACACAGTGACAGCACTGTGTAAAAGTACTTGTATCTGTGTATGTGAATGTGTTTCTATGTACAGCATGTTACTTTTGCCATCTGCGCATCTCAGCATATTGAGCAGCATAAGACTGCCTGCTGGCGTGCTGACCCTCCTCTATCTCTGATTCATACATCTCCTCCTCTTCTAACTCTTCGTCTTCTTCTTCATCCTCTCCTTCCCCTTCCAGTTCTTCCTCCTCCTCCATGCCTCTCTGGCGTTGAAAAGTGCTGCGAGACTGCAAGGGAAAAAAAGGAATAATCAGGCTCCCTCGGTAATAGTTTCAGGCCAGCGTTTTGAAAGTATAACTGAAGCTCCTGATTCGTAACAAGCACTCTCATTATGTCGCCGATGGCAGCAAAGATGTCAGGGCTCACCCTCCTGGTGGTGGCCAGGTGCTGGCTCTGTTGTCTGTGGTTTTGGCTGGTGGTGGAGCCCAGCATTGAATGGAGGCCCTGACTTTTTGTGGAGGCCAGATGAGGGTTGGGGTAGTGGCTCATGAGAGGAGAAGAGTAGCTGCTCAGTGGGGTGTCCAGGTGCCCACTCACAGAGTCAGACATCTGGATCCGTCCGTTAAACAGCTGCGGAGTCAGGATGACAGTATTATGCTTACTCCAAAAACAGGACAGAGGCAGCTGTTTTTTTGTTTTTTTTTAAAGCTTTTACTTTGCTATCGTTATCTAAAGGACGATTAAGCTTGAAACTCAATTGTGAATGTCCTCTCATTGAATGAATGAGTAAAACAAAGGTTTATTGCCAAATAGGCTTTCACAGACAAAGAATTTGCCTTGGCATATAGGTGGATAACAATAAATATAGTGAAGATGAGGATAAAATCCAGTACAACAATCAATCAAGCCTAATCCAATATCAAAGTATCACTCTCAATTTAAAATGCCCAATTACTGCTTAACCATAATATAAGATCACCAGAGCCAGGATCCACTTAAAATTGTCTTCACTTGTATTTTTTTTTTCCAATCAAGATAGACGCACCATTCCCTGAGAAATGAGCAAAAATGTAAGAAACATAACCAAAGAAAGTGAAAATGAATCCCTGGAACCGTCCCTTTATCCACATCCACACCAAAGTTGGCAGGTTCTATTCTGGACCGAGTTCAGAGAAATATGGTGTTAGTAGAAATCCGTTCAGTAGTTTTTGTGTCATTTTTTGTGTAAACCAACCAACCCACAAACAAACAAACACGGACATAGGGTGAAAACGTAACCTCCTTGGCAAGGGTAACAATATATACAACATGAACATTACTTAAATAAAGGAGCAGTGCTGTCATATGAAAGAACCTGCAATAATATTGACCAAGGAACGTGCAAGAGTCATTCAAAGATGACTTGTTAATGTTGAAAATAGAGTCCAAGAAATGTGTGATTTAGGTGTGAGTCATGTAGTAAGTGTGTGTGTGTGTGTGTGTGTGTGTGTGTGTGTGTGTGTGTGTGTGTGTGTGTGTGTGTGTGTGTGATTGTTGGGAGAGGGTGGGAGTTACATACGTGAACTGATTTTAATGGTTATTCCTCAGAAACAGAATTTGCGGGATTAAAGCTTGGTACCACATGGTCATGGTGGAGGGGAGGCTGGACTCAATGATGGTATTCCAGAGATGCAATCTAATAACAGTCAGTTTCAAGTATTTCTCTTAATACAACGATAACTGTGTTTAGTTCTGGAACCAGGGGCATAAAAAAAGCTTCTCTCATTTTGAAACAGGCTGCAAACCTACTTGTGTTTTATAACACTAAGAAAATCTATGACAAGGTCAGCTGTCCTACCATATTCTCATCTGTGTTTATACCACTCAGCTAAGTTTCATTTAACAGACTGCAATATCAAAAAATATATATTATTCTTAAAATTATTAAAAGTCCCTTTAAAGCTGCAAATATCGATGTTTTGGCTGCTTAGGGTGAACAGAGCAAGCTGTTAAGTTTACACTAAAATGTCAGGTGTGCGTGGCATATCATGGCCTTATTTTATACGCACCAGCTTATGAGCGTATGTTGTGTTTGCTGATGAGAAGGTAGTGCACAGTGGGTATATCTTTACAGTTAATCTGTCATCTATTCTGGCAGATTTTTTTTGTTTCAGGTGTTATCAGCTGTATCATTGGCATGGGTTCTACCTCCAGATCCTTTTGAGTGTTCATTGCCTCCAGGTTGTCGTAAGTGTGTGTATAGACCTCCAGCGCTTTAGCATGGAACAGCATCTCCACTGTGATGAAGTCTGTGAAAATCCTCTGCCAAAAAAACAAAGCAATGATTGTGCAACACTGATGCTTTATCTGCTGATGGATGTATGTGTACAGTGTTTCTCTGTGTGTCAGACTGACTTTGATGTCCTCCAGCTTTTGTCTCTGGAAGTCTGTGATGGTCTCTTCCAGCTGTCTGATGCTGCGCTGGGCATTGTTGGAAGCCTTCTGAGCGTTGACTTCTGCCTGTCAAATAATATAAATTAAAGCAGACAACACTAAACATGAAAGTTTGCGTGAGCTGCTTGAGGGAACAGTGATGTGATGATATTCATGAGATAATCATACATTTTTTTTACATTACCTGAGACTGAAAGGGTTTTGTCAAGGAAATGTTTGTGTATGAATATATGAATGTAGGTTCAATGCATCCAGAAAATATTCACAGCGCTTTACTTTTTCCACATTGTTGTGTTAAATGGATTAAATTCATCATTTTGCTCAAAATTCTACAAACAATACCCCATGAAGACAATGTGAAAGAAGTTTGTTTAAAATCTTTGCAAATATGTTAAAAATAAAACATAAAACATGTACATAAGTATTCACAGCCTTTGCCATGACAACCCTAACCCTAACCCTGCTGGTCGCAATGAACACAGTGGCCTGAAGGTGAACAAGAACCCGATGGTCTCTCTGACAGAGCTCCAGCATTTCTCTGTAGGCAGAGGAGAGCCTTCCAGAAGGACTATCATCTCTGCAGCACTCCAATATCAAGATTGGATATTGGCCCAGATATTGACAAAATAGCTGGATCAGGGATGGGAATAATTAACAGACTCACGGGCTGATCCAGTTTTTTTTTGTTTTTTTTTCCCCTCCGTCACAGCACATCCGACATCATTCGTCAGCATGCTGGAAGAGCACAAGTTGTTGTTTGACCAACTTCCATTAGTTTATTCTCAGGTTCAGCTACAATGTTTTATTTTGAATTCCTGTTTGCAGGACTTAATATATTTTTTACATGTTTACAATGTTTGGTTGCGGCTACATTTTATTTATTTTAATTCAAGAAGTTTGATTACATTCTCTTTTAGATTTGAATTCACAATTGTGTTTGTTTTTTTTAAAAAACAAATAAGAATTATTATTATTAATTTTTTTTTAAACAGGTTTACAATGTTTGGTAACTGATTATTTTGTCTTAATTAGGGAAGTAATGTTAAGTTAGGAAAGTCTGCTGCCTTTAGTCTCTTCAACATGGTGGAAGAACGGTATAAGGTGGAAGGTGCACAGTTTATTATCAATTCAACAACGTTATCGGATCGCTATCGACAGATACACAAAGCCCAGACATCGGTATCAGTATCGGGACTAACCCTAACCCTAACCCTAACTCGGAGCGGCCAGATGGAAACCACTAAGAGGCACGTGACAGCCTGTCTGGAGTATGCCAAATGACACCTGAAGGACTCTCGGACCATGTGAAACAAAATTCTCAGGTCTGATGAAACAAAGGTTTAACTCTTAGGCCTGAATGCCGAGCTCATGTCTGAAGGAAACCCCTCATCACCTGGCCAGTACCACCCTACCGTGAAGCATGGTGGTGGTCGTATCATGTTGAGGGGATGTTTTTCAGCGCCAGGAATACAGACTGGGGTGAAGGTTCATCTTCTAACAGGACAACAACCCTAATCACATGGCCAAGATAACAAAGAAGTGGCCATGGGAAAATTTGGTGACTGTGTAACAGTGTCAAAATTGTGTTCCAGCTCTGTTTTGAAATTGGTGCTCCATAGGCGGCACCAAGGAGGGGCTTGCTGGCGCTTCAGCTCCCCCTAGTGGTGGCATAGCACCCACGCAGCACCCCTACAAAATCCAGTAAAAATTAATTCAATAAAATATATTTTTAAGACATCTCATACGCTTTGTATCTCATTTCTGTCTGAAAACGTCCTTAATTAATTATGTTATAAAATGTATTCATTGATTTTAACGCAAGGTCAAAGGTGAAGTGTCAGGTGTCATGTATTTGCGTCGGCTACGTCATCATTGTATGACTATGAATGATGTTTGGCTATAGCTGTAGCTTGATTTATTGGCTGCATAATGAAGCGTTTCCTCATCCCGAATAAAAGAATTCGGACAAGCTTGCCAAAAAGTGTCCCCGGAGGAAATACCGACAACATACTGGACCAGCCTCTCGACAGCAACAACTTTGTGGAATCTGACGGCACCGCGATATCAGAATCAGATCGTTCCCCTCGTTTGGAAGAACCAGTTAGCTCGCCCGCGGTTACTGATAGGAGAAAGATACCATTATGGAATTGGGCAGCAACAGTACCTCGGAGTTGGATGGGGAGTCTACCGTGACCGCCTCAAGCACTGGTCCCAGCCCCGCGCCCGGGGAGCTAGTGCCGGGGACCGGGGAGCTAACGCCTGCGCCCGGGGAGCTAACGCCTGCGCCCGGGGAGCTAATGCCCGGGGCCAGGGAGCTCATGCCTGCTGATGCTGACAGCACACCAAGCACGGCTTGTGGACCGCATGATCTCAGTCAAAATCCTCATATGGATGTGTTTCCACTGTCCTGCAGTTGTGTTTTGAGATAGTGGCATCATAGGTCGGTGCCTCATGCTACATGTTCTGGTTGTGCTAGTGCTAGAAGAGGTAACGTTACATGTTTAAAAAAAATGTGATTTACTTTTTTCATGTGCATGTCAAATGCCTTTGGATAATTTCATAAAACTCAGTTTGATGATCTGACAGTGGTGGAATTAAAATGTTTGTATGTTTGGGCGCCGCATAGCTCAGTCGGTAGCACGCGCGACCCATGAGCCGAGGCTCTGCAGCAGACCCGGGTTCGACTCCCGGCCCGGGTCCCTTTGCTGCGTGTCACTCCCTGTCTCTTTCCCTGTTTCCTGTCCAACTCTTCAAGCTGTACTATCAAATAAAGCCAGAAAAAAAAATACTTTAAAAAAAATGTTTGTATCTTTTGGTTGTGCTAGCCCAAGTACAAAATGCTGAATTCTTTTCTGCATGTGGATGAAAATGCCTTCAGATTTTTCATCAATCTCAGTTTAGCTTCTGATTCTCATCTGACGTGGTAGAATAAATAGCTTTTTCTGGTCGTGCCAGTGTCAGTGCATTCAGATTTTCCTTAAAGTTCATTTCTTAAAAGCCTTTGATTCCAATTTGACAGTGGTGGAATAGAATAAACAAAATGTATGTTATTCAAGTACAACATTTATTTTCAATAAAACATAATGTAATTGAAATCTCGTTGTTTCTCAATCTGTTTGGCTTTTGTATTGAGTGAATGTCAGACACTGGCACAGCAATGCCAGTCTGGAACACTTGCAAAACAATACACGCATATCCACGACTGTTTATGTGGCACATACTGTATTTCTAGGAGCACCCCCAGTCAGTGTTGGAGCACACCCATAGCACCTGCAACCACATTTCTCTGGCGCCACCCTTGGCGCCATCACAAGGAAAGAATTTTCAGGATGTCTTGTGCATCGTTTGGTATCTTTTGAAATGTCTTTTGTAGAATTTAAAGTTATCTGGGTTTGAGCAGTGTTAGACTGCACAATTTGAGCATATACTGACAGACCTGTTGGTGGTTAGTAAAGGTTTAATGAGTAAATAAAACATATTTCTCATGAATGTGCAGTGATATCAGTATGTGAAGGATACAATGCTCTGTCGATCTGCTGGGTTCCTCAGACGAATTTTCTCCAATTTCTGCAACTCTTTCAGCTCTCTGTTCAGATCAGTGTTAAACTTCTTCAGATCTGCCTGAAAGGTAGATACATAGGTCATCACAAACTTGATTCAAAGTATTCAATTTCAACTATTGAGCTCAAAAATGGATTCCCAGTATTTTTTTTCCTCTCTACTCTTGCCTAGTTGGGCACATTCACAACTTGTCACAAGAAAAACATGAAAATATGTGTTTTGTAATAAATAAGTGACTCTAAGAAAAAAGGAAGGAAGGAAAGTCATGCCATTGTTTAAAATACCCCTCTGTCATCTACTGACAATTCTTTTATGTTGTAATTTTGTTCCCAATTGACTTTTGAACACATGATATAGTGTGATTAATTCACATGAATAATTAACTATCAGTGCTGAAAAAAACATTTGAATAAAAAATGTAACCAAACTGTGACCATACAATCGCATCAAAATTGGATTTGAAGAATCTTGACATCACTTTTAAATTCACAACTCAAACACCACGAAAAAAGTCCAGTTAATCTCCTGTATTGTATACTGTCCTCAGAAGAAAAAAAGACAGCAGTGGTTCCAGAAACAGATGGAATTGTGGAGTGTGTCATTTTATAATCAGGGTCATCTTCAGGACAATATGGTAATCAGCTGATATTAGCTTTTTGCAGATATCTCAGTATCAGAAGCACACATCTGTATCTGAACTCACCCTCTTACTGATGACTACATCTCCATAGGACTTTAGTGGAGAAACTACTCTTGTTTCCAGTCTCTCTACCTGCAACAATAAAGCATTCATCATGACAACTGCTATGTGTTTGAGAGTTTGATGCAGGAAATAAATCACATGGATGCATGAAAAACATTTTTTACAGTCCGTGATGATAACTACAATTTCCCTGACCTGAGCCTGTCTGTAGTCCTGCACCATGGCCAGGTCTTCAGCTAGGTTTCGAAGGCCAGTCTGAACCTCAGGGTCCTCAGTCCTGGAGAAGTCAAAGAGCTGAGCCACCAGCAGGTCTGCCTTGTCTCTGAGCTTGGCTGTCTTCCTGGTGTAGGAGGCCAGCAGCAAGCAGATCTCTCCCAGGTACTTCTCAGCATGTTTCACTGTCTGCTCCATGCTCTTCACCTGGACATCCCTGCTGGATCAGATCAAGAGGAACGATTTGCGAAAGGATATGTTTTATTGTAAAACACTGGGACTAAGAAAGCTTGTTAACATATGGCCAAAAGCTCTGACAGAGCAGCTGATCAAACTGCCTCTGTGTTAACATCTTTCTGGATACTGTGGAATAGCAGTGACTCCTACCTTGACAAGAAGCTGTTCATGTCTGTTCTGTTGTTCTCTCCACAGCTCCTCTGCTCTGTTGTTTGCATCGGCAGTTTCTAACCTGCACCAGGTAACAGAAGAGAGTTGCCATAGAAACACCAACAACAGGTGGAGTGTATTTGCTTTGGTGGGGGTGAAGCTCTTTGTCACAGGATGGCAGCAGAGTATCACTATGGCCATCTACTAGCTGATCAATGTTGCTGTGTCTCAATTCAGAATCTGTTTCCTTTGGAGGCCGCATTTGAAGGCCAATTACATCACTATGCCGCGTGAAGGCTATCCTAATCCAAATGCAGCCCACAAATGCTCTTTCTTTTCCCTCTTTTTGGAGGATGCACTGCTACTATCGTCTGTGGTCTCACATATCCCAAGATTCTTTGTGCGCCCTAAAAAGAAGAATGAAAGAGAGAAAATGGTGACATTGCGTGAAGTACATCGTTACTTTTGCAGGACAGAAGTAACTATTTGCATTTTTCAGAATGCTTTCGAAAAAAGACAGTCGATCCTCTGCAGTGTCATTTCACAATGTCTTTCTGTATTATGTCATGAAACCTGATTATAAGCGACCTTCTACATTAGTCGTTGGTATGCAAGTGAAACATGGTTCAGGCTTCCTAAAACAATGCGAGTTGTGGTGAAAAGAAAAGACAGAAGATGCTGTGTTTTACCATGCAGCTCAATGGCTTGGAAAGGAAGAAGGACTGATTTATGTCACAGTGAAGCATGGAAGGTGGACCCAAATGTATGAGACACAGAGAGACAAGTAACTGAACAAAAGGTGTGGTTTTGTACAAACCAAATATAAAATGCGAGTGCAAGATAAAGATATCTATCCATCTATCTATTGCTTGAAATATATATAAATATATGTATATATTTCAACAAAGCATTGATGTAAAATTGATCAGGTCAAGATTAGACGGTGGTAGTATGGTATATGGATCTACAGCCAAGACTGTATTTTTAGAACTGGATGTTATCCATTCCAGAGCTTTGAGGATCTGCTTAGGGAAAGTGCAAAATGGTACAGGTGTGTGTGCTTTTCAACTGAGGTAGGAGAAAGAGGAAACGCCTGATGGTCAATAACTGGGTTAACCTAAAATGTCAAAAGGAAAGCCACCCAACTAAGAGGGTCTTGGAAGAAAGTTAGGGAAAAACGAAAAGCACAGAAATTAAGCGTTGGAGAAGTAGGAAAGAACATAGCAGAACATATGAAGGTTGACAAAATAAACTTTGGACTGTATTTTAGCCCATTGAATCCGGCTGGACTCTACAAATGACTTATGTCTTATCATATTAGGAATATAATATAATTATGTCAAAAGCAATTACAGGAATTGTCAGACAGGAGGACACTGTCGAAGGTTCAGGCGATACTGCAGCATGTCTCTCACCCTCTCCACAACGCTCTGGTGGAACAGAGGAGCACCTTCAGCCAGAGACTGATTGCTCCTAAATGCACCGCTGAGCGCCACAGGAAGTCATTCCTGCCTGCGGCCATCAACCTGTACAACTCCTCCCTCTGACGATTGGACGCATTTGGCTATTTATAAAACAAAACAAACAATATAACTATACATTCTCATTTAATTTATAACGCTACAACCATTTCATTGTACATTGTAAATATTTCAGTTTGTATACTTTACTATTTTATTATTTATTTGTATTTTATTGCCTACTTTGATATTTTATTTTATCTTAATGTCTACTTTAACATTTTATTATATTTACATCTTCATCTTTAGCGCTTGTTTCCATTCATGCTATATTTCTATTTCTACTTTGCACGGAGCATTGGAACAAAAGCAATTTCCCCCCGGGGATTAATAAAGTATTCTGAATCTGAATCTGAATTATGTACAGATTTTCACAGATGGATCAAAGGTCTTTTGTAGAGAGGCTACAGGGACTGCAGTGGTGATTCCCAATAACCATAGTAGTTTTATCGAAGGAAATCCCTGACTATTATTTTTTGGTGTTTTATTTATGCAGTTGTCTAATACAACATCATAAAGACAAGCAAGTTCAAGGAATGAAATATGATAAGAAACCAAACAGCGAAAACAGAGACAAAAAACAACAAAACAATGAACAAAAACAGCTAGTATAAGTGATACAGCATTACAATATTCTC
The DNA here is from genome assembly GCF_904848185.1 of Acanthopagrus latus. NCBI lineage: Eukaryota > Metazoa > Chordata > Actinopteri > Spariformes > Sparidae > Acanthopagrus > Acanthopagrus latus. Next base: position 2,967,744 of record NC_051057.1, on the reverse strand, counting down.
TCTCAGGCCATCTAGGGTAAAGTCCGTATTCCTCACCAGACCCAGCCGAAGTTTGTTTCCAGAAAAACCCATGCTCTGGCGTTACAGGCCCAATAGTTATGATGAAAGACGAAAGGGAGACCTAGGCCACCCTCCTCAGTGGGCTTCTGTAAGTGTGCCTTTGAAATACAGGGGGGTTTGTAGGCCCAGACAAAGTGTGTGATTACAGAGTTTAAGGTCTTGAAAAAGGATGATGTGAGGAAAAATGTGCATTTTTAAAAAAAAAAAGAAATACATTAAGGGAGCACTTCCATTTCGGTTTATGGGGATGTACCCCTAACAGGTAATATGATCATGGGAAATTCTAAAGGGCAAATTATTGAAAAGTGGAATTGAGACCATGTCAGACAGAGGCATAAAGACAGCTTTTCCCAATTTACGGTAAACCCAGACAGTCATCAAAAGCCATCTATCAAATCACATCAGGCAGAATCACATCATCAAACCAATCAAAGGAAAAAGAGGCTGAGGGCCCTGCTGCAGGCCCAGGTGAGAGAGAGAGACACATCCCTAAAGGCAATCCTTATATCTACTCTGGAAGCCCAGCCCAGAAAGACAGGTACAGGCAGACGACCCTCCCAGCTCCACATACATCTGCAAAAAACAGTCAGAGCATGTCAGACCACCAGGCAGAGTGGGAAGGGTCATCACACCCCCTCCCTTCAAATGAGGATCCTGACCAGGATCCCCGACCACAACACAAACATCTCACACCCTGTCCATATAGGGCACCCCCTAAGCAACCATGGTACCTAGGAAGCAGATTAAGAGAAGATAACACCAAAATGAACTAAAAAAGACCATGCAGGGAGAAAAAAAACAGCAACTTAGGACATCACTTGTGACATGGCATCTGCAACTGTCTTTTCAGTTCCCTTTACATGCCATATATCCAAATGAAGAGACTGTAGGAAAAGAGACCAACAGATCAGCCATTGGTTTGGATTTTGGAGTGAGTGGAGAAAGGTCAGAGGATTACGATCAGTGTAGACCACTAGGACTTGCTCCACTGGCCACAAAAACCTCAAAATGTCTCAGTGCCCAAAAGAGCGGCAGTGCCTATTTTTCATTGATAGAGTAGTTCAACCGATGTATGTTGAATTTTTTGTAAAATTAACTCACCGGACAGTCAACACCATGGTCATTAGTCTGCATGAGGACAGCCCCCGTTCCCACTGTGCTAGCGTCCACATACAATGGGAAAGGCATGTCCATCTGTGGGGCTCCTAGGACAGGGGCAGAGCACAGCAAAGACTTAACAGACTCAAAAGCGTCTTGACATGTAAGAGACCACTCAAATTTAACTTTTGGACTAAGAAGAAAAGTAGGAAGCGACCACTGTGGAGAAGTTCTTACAAAACCCATGATAATACCCCACCATACCCAAGAAATGGGACAGGTCATTCTCGGTGATAGGAACAGCAAATTGGTCAACTGCTGACACCTTAGTCCTTACCAGACACACTTGCCCATGGCCAATGACCTTACCCAGGTAGGTAACTGTTGCTTTAGCAAACTCACACTTCGCCAAGTTAACAGTCAAACAAGCCCAAGCCAGACAGTCTAACAAAGCCTGAATTCACTGTAGATGATCCTCCAATGTGTCGCTATACACAACTACACCATCCAAACACACTGCACAGCCCACCAGACCCGACACCACCTTATTATGGTGCTGGAAGGTGGCTGGGGCATTACGCAACCTAAAGGGCATTACTGTGTACAAGTACAACCCACTGGGTGTAATGAAGGAGGCAATCTCCCTAGCTTCGGGTGTGTCAGTGGAAGTTGCGAATAACCTTTAAGCAAGTCAAACTTACTGACGAATTTGGCATACCCAAACTGATCCACACAGTCCTCCATAGAGAGGAGTGGAAAAGAGTCAGGTTTGGTCCCTTTATTTACTTTATGCAGGTCTGTACATGGTCTAAATGTACCATCTGACTTCTTTACAAGCAGACAGGAGAAAGACCAGCTAGATGCACATGGCTCTGCAATGTTATTTTCCAACATGTATTTGACTTCTGCATCTAAATGTTCACGTTTGTCAGGTGAGACACGATAAAACTGAAGTCTTTTTTTAAATTTTTTTTTTTCTGGCTTTATTGACAGGATAGCTGAAGAGTGTGACAGGAAACAGGGTAAGAGAGGGGGAGTGACATGCAGCAAAGCGACCCGGGCCTGGTGTCGAGCCCGGGTCTGCTGCAGAGCCTCGGCACATGGGTCGCGCGCGCTACCAACCAAGTGGTGCCCCCTATAAAACTGACATCTGACTGGTTCTCCCAATGTTGTGCTCAAAAAGATGAGTACAAGATGGGGTATCTGCAAACAGGGTAAGGTTAGCTTTTAACAAGCTTCACTAACTCTGATCACCTGGGTTCAGGCAAATGGGTCAACATTTCATCCAGATTCACAAGAGACTCAGAGTTTTTAAGTTGATCTCTCAACATGCCATCATCCAGTGTACACAATTCTTCCTCTGCATCTACTGCCAGATCAGATGGTACCTGTACCTGACCCCCTGGAACTGCTACAGCAACACCAGAAGGTGACAACCCAAGTCCTATCACTGGAGACCAACCGAAGTATGGTTTAAGCAGGTTAATATGACACAACTGCACCGACTTCTTCTGGTCAGGGGTTGAGATTAATTGAAATCAGACACTTTTTTAGCCACCATATAAGTGCCACAAAACATAGCCTGTAATGGGGATCCCACTAAAGGCAAAAGTGCCAGAACTTGATTACCAGGACTAAATTCCCAACATTGTGCACGCCGATCATGGATACTTTTCATTTTTTGCCGAGCTGCCTGTAAATTTTCTTTTGCTAGCTTGTTGACCCGACACAAACGGTGTCTGAAACCATTCACATAATCTATCAAGTTTTGCGGAGCCTCTTTTGCTTTCCAATCACTGTGTGAAGAGGCCAAAAAGCCAAGCACAGTGTGACCAAACACTACGTCCATCCATCCATCTTCTTCCGCTTATCCAGGGCTGGCTCGTGGGGGCAGGGACATCCAGACTTCCCTCTCCCTAGACACTTCCCCAGCTCTTCTTGGCACCAAGCTTTCCAGAGGCACTGTCCCCAACTGCCACACAATGCTGCAGAGATGTGTCTGCAAAGACAGCCCCACAATATCCATAGACTTGAGGTACTCAGTGTGGATCTCATCCACTCCCGGAGCCTTGCCATCGCGGAGCTTCTGAGCTACCTCAGTGACTTCAGCTTGAGTGATGAATGAATCAACCTCTGAGTCCCCAGCCTCTGATTCCTCCATGGAAGGCATGTCAGTGGGATTGAGGAGAAATATTCCTTCCACTTCCATGTCCCCTTTGAGGTCAACAGCTTCCCACCTCCACTGTCAACAGTGTTGTTGGAGGACTGCTTCCCTTCCAGAGGTGCCAGATGGTTTGCCAGAATTTCTTTGAGGCTGACTGGTAGTCCTCTTCCATGGCCTCCCCAAACACTTCCCAGACCCGAGTTTTTTCTTCCACGACTGCCTGCACAGCCACACACTTGGCCTACCATTACCCGTCAGCTGCCTCAGGAGTCCCCCAAGCTAACCAAGCTCGACAGGACTCCCTCTTCAGCTTGATAGCATCCCTTACTTCCGGTGTCCATCACTGGGTTGGGGGATTGCCGCCGGGACAGGCTCCGGAGACCTTACGGCCACAGCTTCGTCAGCCACGTCAACAATGGAAGTAGAGAAGATGGTCTATTTGGACTCAATGTCCCCAGCCTCCCTCAGGATCCAGTCAAAGCTCTCCTGGAGGTAGGAATTGAATATCTCCCCAACAGAGGGTTCCGCCAGACATTCCCAGCAGACCCTTGCAATGCGCTTGGGTCTTCCAAGTCTGCCTAGCTTCCTCCCTGCCAGCGGCTCTGACTCACCACCAGGTGTTGATCAGTTGACAGCTCAGCCCCTTCTCTTCACCCGAGTGTCCACGTCATATGGTCGGAGGTCAGATGACACTACTACAAAGTCGATCATTGACCCCCAGCCTAGGGCATCCTGGTGCCACGTGCACTGATGGACACCCTTATGCTTGAAAATGTTTGCTTGAATGTGTTTGTTATGGACAAACTGTGACTGGCACAGTCCAGCAACAAAACACCACTTGGGTTCAGATCGGGGAGGCCGTTCCTCCCAATCACACCCCTCCAGGAAGTGCTGTCATTGCCCATGTGAGTGTTGAAGTCTCCCAGTAGAACAACAGAGTCCCCGGTTGGATTACTTTCCAGTACCCCTCCAAGGGCCTCCAAGAAGGCCGGGTATTCTATACTTCTGTTTGGCCCGTAAGCCAAAACAACAGTAAGAGACATATCCCTGACCCAAGGCCTGGATGTGAGCCCAACTATCTCTAGCTGGTACCGCTCAACCTCCCGCACTAGCTCAGCCCCCCCCCAGCAAGGTGACATTCCATGTCCCCATGGCCAGAGTTACCATCTGGGGAATGGGCCATCGGGGCCCCCACCCACGGTCACCACCCAGATCACATAGCACTGGCCCCTTCTGAACTGGCTGGGTCCTGTGGGCCACCAGGTGCTCGCCTGCGAGCCCCAACCCCAGGCCTGGCTCCAGGGTGGGGCCTCGGTGACACCATTCCGGGTGATGTACACTTCCTCGATCTTAACTTCTTCAACACTAAGTCACAGACTCTCCTGTGACCCCTCCCTAGCTGATAACAAAATCCATGGTAACCCTTCTTCCCAGTCACGATCTAACTCAATGCAATATGCACGAAGAAGGGACTTCAAAGTTTGATGGAACCTTTCTAAGGCTCCCTGGCTCTGAGTATGATAAGCACTGGACTATGAATGCTTCATGTTTAACTGATGCAACACTTCCATGAACATCTTTGGTGTGAAGTTAGACCCCTAATTGGACTGTATAACCTTAGGTATACTAAAGGTAGACATGAATTGTGTTAAAGCCTTCACAACAGATTTTGTGGTTATATTTCTGAGCGGAAAGGCTGCATGATAACTTGTAGCTTGACACATCACAGTTAGAAAAAAGTTACCACCTAATTGGGAGCATGGCAGGGGACCAACACAGTCGAAAATCAAATGCTCAAATGGGTGTTCAGCAACATGAATAGGATACACTGGGACATGTTTAATTACCTGATTTGGTTTTACAGTCAGTGTGACAAGTTTTAATAAAGGCAGTGATGTCTTTTTTTAGTAAAAATGTCGCATAACTCAATCACAGGTTTTCCTTACCCCTAGGTAACACGCCTGACACGCCATCATGAGCAATCTGTAGTACCAGGGGTCTTAGCTTAGCCGGCAGAACAAAAGCCCATTTTTGAAGAAAATAACAACAGGTTGCACTCTCCACTTCATGGTCCGGAAGTACCTGGCAATACAAAGCCTGAAGTGTAGGATCCTCCTTTTGCTCTTGAACAAGGTCACTGCAAGACACGGGCAAGGGATAAGCAGGCACAGGAAACACTGGTTCTCTGTTCTTATCTGAGTTCTCATAAGAGCCACTACTGACACAGCTCATAGCTGGTGCTCTGACCGCACAAGCAGCAGTCTTGTTGTGTATGAGTTCTTTCTTGTGTAACATAAGACAGAACTGTTGGAAGCACACTGAAAAAAGGTTGCAGAGTGTGAATAGATGTGTTCATGTATTGTATGTGGTATGATGTGCTGTGAAAATGAACATAAAGGACTTCATTCTGAAGGGGGCTGGTGAAGCCTCCTGTGTGGAAGTGTATGTATGACACAACAATGGTTGAAGTGTTTGAGGGAGATCATATGTATTCTTGGGACTGTTACAAATTTAATGTATTCCTTATTATCATAAAGGCTGAGTAAAGACTGCATCTCCTCATACAACGTCTGTGCACCACTGGTGTGTAACTCTTGCTTGCAAACAATAAAGAACTCCAAGAAAATAAAGATTGTGTCAGATTTGGTGTTTGACCAGTTCTCATCTCATCATTATCATCAATCTATTTCAAAGTGCAAAAAGGCTTCTCTCGCTGAGAAACACAAAAACTCCCTATAAGTGAGTTTTGACCAAAAACGGATTAAAACACATCTGAAACCACTTGTCACCATATCAATCCCAATCCACACATTCTAAGGCGGGAAACTTACTTGAAAATCTGTTCTCAGTTTAATACATTTTTTAGTGCAAGAAGACGCTTCTCTCACCCAGAAATGCTTGAAATTCACACAAGTGAGTTTTGGCAAAAAACGAATTAGAACACAACTGGAACCATGTCTGCCACAATATCTATCCAAATTCATACATTTTTCTGGCTGTACATCTACTTGAACATAGGAAAATTGGAAAGTGAGCATCTCTCACTGAGTGCTGCTTTGAAAATCACCATAAGTCAGTTATGGCCAAAAACAATTTAAACAACAACTGTAATCAGTAGCGTAACATCGTGGTGATAGGCCAAGGTGCAAACATTTCCTTTGTGCCCCCCACCCCCGCCTTAAACATAAGCGCACGCTTGTGCACACTGCACACACACACACACACACACACACACACACACACACACTGCTGCCTTGCCTTGGTAACTATGATAACTCTCCCACTCGGGTAGAGAAGACATGCATCGGCCGGCCCACGGTGCCTGACATCGCGACCCATCATGACTGACAGGCATCAAGGTGATTGGACAAATTATCACTTCCACCTCCTATACCAGCCACTCAGCGTTATCTTACCGACCCGCCCCCAGCTAGTTCATTCACAACAAAAACAGGGGCCTGTGGCAATTCTGAGGGCTATTCCAGAAAGGAGGTTCAACAAACTCTGAGCCTAACCCTGAACTCTGAGTTAACTTACCCTGTGAAGTGAAATGCTGAGTTTTCATTTCAAGAACAGCTGATGTGAGTTAGATAAGTCGACTCTGAGTATGGTAACTCTGAGCTGAGCTCATGCCTGATGACTAGTAAAAAGCAATCATCAATGGAGCTCCGATACTGTGATTCACCATGGCAACAGGGGAGAAAACAGGAAGCAGACCTTTTTTTAAAAAATTATTTTATTGAATGATAATTGTACATAACATATTGGCATAGTACATTGCAATACAGAATAAACAAGGCACATGGACAAGTCTCAGAATATCATTGACAGTGTAAGGACAAAAGAAAGGAAGAAATCTCAGAAAAATCAATCAATCAATCAGTCAATCTTTATTTATATGGCACTTTTCATACAGAAAAAAGTACCTCAAACTGCCTCACAGAAATAAACAAACAACAGCAGAAAAAGAGAAACAGCAAAATAAAGTCAAGAGAAGAAAATTAACAGAATCCAACCCTCCCACCCCGTCAGACATGGACAGAGACATACACACTCATACACACACTCACACATATGCACGCAGACACACACACACTCATACACACCCATACAGTAGCTGTCACTAAAGAGACACGGCCGGGCAGCGAGACCTGGTGCATGGAGGAAGCTCCTTTGGGGAGCCAACCACACTGGGAGAGATCCCGGACCAAGGCCGCAGGGAGCACCGCCACAGGGACCATCACAACCCAGAAATTATGTTTGGATTTCATGCATCTATTTTTTTGAATGACAAATTTACCAAGAATGATGAAAGTGTTAATAGCCAGGTCATGGGATGCCTCTTTCATATGAAGCAGACAAATTCTGGGGAAAAAAAGTAACACAGCTGCGGCCATATTAAAAATCACTGACAGAGTTTTAGATGCGGTTGTCTTTTCATTTTGAATTTAACATAAATTTCTTTTATGTTAGCCTTTAAGGAAGTGGTTGGATGTTGTTCAGTGTGTTGTTTTATTTTATTTCAGGCTATTTTATTTAATTGAAATCGGCTGAAAATGAAATATAAAAACAGTATCACGATGGCTCCTCACTCTGGTTTTATTTAACATATTAAACAAAGTAAATGTTTATTCAGTGAATATTTTAACTTGTAGTAGCTTTTACCACCAACAGATAATGTTTAACACACATCTGTGTCCTAACATCCTGCTGAGTAGGTGAGGAGCTGATCCTGAGTCAGCTCGCTGGGTGACCAGAGGAGCTGGTCCTGAGTCAGCTCGCTGGGTGACCAGAGGAGCTGGTCCTGAGTCAGCTCGCTGGGTGACCAGAGGAGCTGGTACTGAGTCAGCTCGCTGGGTGACCAGAGGCTGAGGGCATCGCTCACCCCCAGGACCAACATTAGAGGCAGACATACACTGACTGTCTACAGACTGAACTAGAAGTCATTTAATCTTATACTCAATGCGGCAGCAAACTAGAAACATGGACTATGAAATTACGTTGTTAAAGACAGCCAAATGAAATGTGAGTTATTTCTCTTTTTCTGGCTGCTGGAAGGTGATTGATTAACCTGCAAAGTGAATTAAAAAAGAAAACAACAAAAAACCGAAGAGGATTGTTCAGACCTGAGAGCATGTCAGTGATGATGTGTAGCCTGATATTCGCTGTGCAGCCGGAGAATATAAATGACGGACTGATGAGAAGTGGTCTGCTGTTCAGTTCAGTCCTCGTCAGGGAGTGAGAGCTCATCTAAATGAATCTAAATTCTCCTCCTGGTGTAAAACTATGTGAATTATTTCTCCTTCAACATGATTGGACTGGGAAGGACAAGACAGCCGCTGTCAGACAGCTCCGTCAGACTCAGGGTTTCTTCAGGTAAACCTGCCAGTGAGCAGGTTATGTTCACAGAGTAAGTTACTGCAGTAACAGACCCAGAGTTTAAGTGACCTCTCTTTCTGGAACTGAAAACTCAGAGTTTCTCTCATCTCAGGGTTAACAAACTCAGAGTTTTCACAAAACCTGCTTTCTGGAATACCCCCCTGGACCAGGGGCGATTCTAGGGTCACAGCTTTAGGGGTGCTGAGCACCCAATGAGTCCAACTGCCACCATCCACCCTTTCTTCTCACAAAAACAAAAAATATGTCTATTGAAAAATAACTATCATTTTAACATGGGTTCAGCTAACTTCAAAACCCATTTTTTTCTTTTTTACTTTAGCTTAACACTTTTCCATAGGTATGATTGGCAAAGGGCAAAATAGAATGAAAACGGAGCAGTGCAGGTACAGAGGAGAAGTAGCGTGTGAGAAAAGGATGATACCATTTGCTAAGCGGGGGTGTTTCCATTTTCGTCCTTCACATGTACATTTTAAACCACCAACTACGGAGTATGCTTTGGACATAATTTAACCTTGTCAAAGATGAACACAAATTTTAGAAAGTTTTAGGGGTGCTGAGCCCTTTTTAGGAGTGCTGGAGCACCCCTAAAAATGGGCTAGCCTCGCTCATGACTGCAAAACCACAACATAACCGCGCAGTTGTTTCTGGTCAGTGAACATTGGTGCATCTCATATCTCCCATCCTGCTCTTGTTTGAGCTAGTTAGCTGGTACACATTAGTGCTGAGGCTACATAGCCAAAGCTCAGTTAGTACATTACGGTAATGTCTGCCATACCCATGCACATTTCAAAAATGATCAGGCGCAAGAAAAGAAAAGTCCCCCTGCTGTTTGTAAAAAAAATGAGGAGACAGAGTGGAAGGTCTTCACTCTGTTAGATAAAAATCAAAGAGTCCCAGAGGAACTTGTCTTCTGTTGGCCGAGCAGTGAGAGCCACTGAGCCGAGGCACTTGAAAACATGCACTAAGTCATATTGTTTGCACTGTTGGTAAATCCAACCAGAGTGCTTCACCAAGCATTCCACAGTCCAGCATCATTAGACAACATCAACAGATCATCTTCAGGCTTGTATGGAAAACTAAGAGATGGGGAAGGTCACCTTACAATCTTCTCTCATACGGCCAACACAAAAGTGATTAATACCTGGAGAAGAGTGGTATGAAAACTTGTAGAACCTCTGTATGCTGAAATGTTATACTGTAAAGAATTTCACTGTAAAAAAAGACAAAACTCTAAAAAACTGGCAGCAGGGTTGCCAGTATTTTACTGTTATTTTACAATGCAACTCCTGTTATATATATTTTAATAGTATATTACCATTTTTTGGATTACAGCATATGACTGTAGAATAATGGTGGGTGCTGTGGTTATTTTACAGCGCATTTGCAATAATTTATCTTACAGTATAATACTGTTTTTTGGATTACAGTACATGATGGTAGGATAACTGGATTATGTAATTTTACAGTGCATCTACTGTAATTTATTTATCAGTATATTACTGTATTGGATTACAGTACATGACAGTATGAGAACTGTGGGTTATGGTAATTTTACAGTATATGCCAGTGTGTTATAAAATCTGGGGAATACTCAATTCTGATTGGCTGCAGGGTGTCTATTAACCCCTGATATATGAACACCTTCTAAGTAGTTCCAGTCAAATTGACTGTTCACTGCTCTAAATGTGCTAGCTGACCTATCCACATGAAAAATAATCTGAATATCTTATTTCCAACACTGAGGGCAGTTCGTCAGTCCTTCAGTGCTTTATCCTCTGAACACCACAGGGTGGCGACTGTAACACACAAGGTGCAGAAAGTACACTTCCCCTCTAAATAATAATCACATCCTGTTTGCTGTTCAACTCTCTACTTCAGGCTGTGGCCACAGTAACGTTACACACGGCCGATATAATATAATATAATAATATTTACTGTTTGTCAACCGTACGCAATGTTATTGACTTTGAATCTTGCTAGCATAGCTTTAGCTTTCTGGCTCATCACTGAGCGGACTACAATATCTCCTTTTGCCAAGTCCTATCTAAGGTCCGTCCTATTTACTGGAGGAGTGAACAATGCTTCCAAACGCATGAAAATATAAATTAATGGTCTGAATTTCTTCTTTTTGGCAAGTGACCATGGTATAAGTGGGACAATGCCCTTTGAGGTGTCCATAATCAAGAATTGATGGACTTTGCGGAGGCAACCGTCCTCCGCTGCACGTCAGATGGTTCTTAGGCCTCCGCGTTGTCCATCAATTTCTGATTATGGACACCTCGTCGGGCATTATCCCTTACATCTAGAACACTGTAACACTGCATTAAAATACCATCTAGAACAGTGTAACAGTCTAGCTTGAAAACAAGTCTTTTGCATTTGAACAATAGAAAGTAGTTGTGGAGAAAGAAACGGGGAGAAAGAAAGAGCGAACAGTGAGTACTTGACAGCAGCGTTTGGCTGGTCTCCTCAGTCACCATTGATGAGTGCTTGTAAATAAATAAATACATAAAATCAGCAACACAACATCTCTGGTAAGATAGAAAATTATGAAATACTAATGAAGGAGACAAAGAAACATCTAAAAAGGGGAGAGAAATGGGCCAGAGCAATAAACTGTTCAAGGGAGAGAGAAAATGCTTAAAGACAGGAAGAAAAGTGCAAAGAAGAGAAAAGCAAGAGACTTTGCAACAAGTTTTCCAGAGGTAACCCTCCCTAAAATATAACTAAGGAGGGTTGCTTCTGAAAAACTTGTCTACAATGAAGTTAATGAAGTTAGGTTAATAAATAATAAGATAATTACACATAAATTTTACAATAAAAAAAACGTTATGAAGGTCAGCAACACCTATGGCTAATTGAGCTCAAGCTAGCTACAGAGCTAGCTTCACTTAACCCTATTTAGCAATCTGAACTAATGACACAGACCTAATGAAACATCTGAAATGTCAACAGTTCAATAGTCATGCAGACAAAACAACACTGGACACAATTTCAGGAGATAAGCATAACTTTACTTTACCTGCTCTGTTGAACTCCACATGGACTTCTCTAGCTGGAATGATATGACGGAGCTGTCCTCTCCAAAGTAAAGTTCAGGAATAGTCAGTTAAGTTACATATTGTCACTCAAAAATAAGTAGTTTGAGAAGTTTGATCAGTAAAGAAGTGCTATCATCAAAATAGAAACATAAACTTGCAATCATCAGTAAGATGCTGATGGATAATGACTGGACTCGAGAAGGGATGTTAGCACCTGTCTCCACTGCTTGACAGAAAATACTGTTTTATGCTGTTAAATTACAGTTTCTTATTGTTAACCGAGCATTAACTGTTAATTTACATGTAAGCATGAATTTTTAACAGCATTTTACAATTATTTTAAAATACTGCAAGATACTGTATTTATCCACCTTAAATTTACAGCAATTGATTACAAATACTGTTTTATGCTGTTAAGTTACAGTTACCACCTCTAATTGTTAACTGACTGATTTATACTGTTAATTTACATGGGAGGGATGAATATTTAACAGAATTTTACAATTATTATAAAATACAGTAGGATACTGTAGTAAATCCACTGTAAATATACAGCAATTCCTTACAGTGTATCTTATGTGATTGATACATGCTAATTGCAAGAGATTACCACATGGGCTCATGTAGATTTATGCCAAATGAAAGGATACAATGTGCCACTAAAAAAAAAGACAAAAAAATCGAATCATTCCTGTTTTAATGTATAGAAAATGTAAACCTTTGACATAAGTGCATGTGAAAATAATAATAATTCCTGTAAAAAGAAATAATAATAAAAACAACAACAACAACAACAACAACAATAATAATAATAATAATACATATGTGTGTATATGTGCGTGCGTGCATGCGTGCGTGTGCGTGCTCAGGGCGGAGGGGGGGGGGGGGGGGGGGGTGGGAAAGGGGCGTGGAATCAGCATCACAGGCTAATGCAGCTCCCCACCATGCCTTTAATCTCCGCCTGTGGACCGTCTGACTGTCTCCCAGGCTGCCTTCGTCCGTCCTGTCACCCAAAGGACTCCGTGTGGGACCGGCTGGAACTGATCTCTGGGTATCCCCGGTAGCGGGATGAAACCGACATAGTGATCCAGGAGCATCTCCTCCTCGCCTGTCTTTTCTCCACTAGCGGAGCTCAGCTTTCGCTCTCCTACCGGCGGAGATATGAGGAATCCACTGGCCGATTTGGCCCTGACATTCTGGCTGTTTCTAGAGGTGAGCCATTATTATCATGAGCGACGATATTATTAAGCTTCGGTGGACCAGCGCGTGTGGTTGACAGGACGGCGGTGTCCTGTGTGTGTGTGTGTGTGTGTGTGTGTGTGCGTTTGTGTGTGTGTGTTATGGACGGATAATAAGTGTTTTTGTTGGGGGCTTATCTGTCTGCCAGCCGGCTGCCTGTGATGTACCTTCGATATACGTGCCGCTCGGTATTGTTTTGCGAGCGCTGCTGGCCAAATTCAATTTAAAACGAGCATAATTCAATATTCCTTCGCTAAACGCTAAAATGCCTCGCATCATAGAGGACAATGGGGATATTTGTAAGATGTATGGCATCCTCCGGTAACCTCGGCATGCAAGTGACCCATCAAGAAGCGCTTAAGATCATTAATATCTTAACTTTAGACTGGTTGACGCTGTTGTCCACCACCATCTAGCCTGTGATTTAAAGGACACGAGGCAGACAGAGGACCTTTAACGATGGATCCACAGTAAACTATCCGCTGAGATGCGCTTTACACGCAGGATGGCCAAGTAGGCTAACCGAGCTACCTGAGATACGACCATCCTTTGTCCTTGTTCCCAGATCCCTATAACTCACTCACTAGGTTACTGGGCCTTAGGACACACACACACACACACACACACACACACACACACACACACTAAAGGTATATGACAGACAGGAGGGTGAATACAGGAAATGCTGTTCATTGTTTCTGTGTCTCGTTATGCTGTGTGGTTTTTAAAATTCAGTTTATGAAATTGGTACATTTACACTCTCTCTGAAGCCAGTGCTTTGCCACCAACATATTCCCCTTGTCTTTACTGTACAACACACCCACTCTTATAATCTGAAAATGACTCTAATTTTCAGCCATGGGAGTGACCGCTGTTAGAGGATGAGCTCTAATTTTATTTTACAGGGCTGTGAAAGTAGCACAATGTGGTCACCATCCCACTCTTCCTGCCAATCCTGTACCGCCAACACTCATCTCTATTCATGTATTATTAACTCATCATTATTATTTTATTTCATTCAGCTGACTTAGTGAGCACATCGACTTTGAATGTGAGCAGGCAGCCTAGAGGGACTCAAGCTCTTAGACTATGCACTGCTACTGCTGTGGTCTTTTTGATAAGCACGTTTGGATTTAGGTGGCTGATGTGTTGTTTCATTTTCAACAGCTTTGACCAGCTAAAGCTTATGCCATCTTATGTTTGTATAAGACACAATCACCTTGAAAGGAACATTTCAGTTAGACAGTTGGGACTTGATTTTAGAAATTGCCGCTGTTCAGTTGGCCAAATTTTAACACTTTTGTTACTCATCAAGTTAGTGTCCTCTGGACTGTCATCCAGTTTGATTGTTTCACAGATCCAAAAAAGCCTTTGGTGCTGTTCTTACGAAATAAATTATCAATTTCTGCTATAGCTGATGCTGTTGCAGCATCTACACTGACTTCTTGAGGAGCCATTGTTCAGAAACAGTTTCTTCTCTCGCTGGTCATCACATCTAAATCCTGCCAATAGCTGCCATAAGTTCCATAAAGAACGCTGAATGGTTTGACACCTGTGTGTTTTTTGATTATTTTCAAGTGCCATTTTTCCAGTGTGACTCTACAGTGTTGGCATAAAATGTCTCACTTGAAGCTCAGGTTTAAATTCTCTGGAGTTTCAATATTATCAGGATCTCATGATCAGTGGTTTTGGCCAATTTTGTAAGTCATGATTCATGTTTGTGTTTGTCCAAGTGTAATGTGGGTAACCTCTTTAAATCAAACTGCAAGCAAAAGTGTACTAAGTCTTGTGGAAAAACAGATTGGGATGTCTACTGTGCACGCACGGCAAAGCTAGATTGATACCATAAAAATGAGGTGTCCAGTTTGGGAGCTGCTGCTATTTAGGATTACCAAATTTTCAGGATCATAGGATTCCTGCGATTCTTTATCTTTGTGAATGACCAAGCTTTCCACTGGACTCAGAGATGATCTATGCCAAAAACACTTGTTAAGCCAACTGGTGTCTGATTGATATCAGGGTCAAAGTCATGGTTTTATGTCAAACAAAAGTGTCAAATACATTTTCTTCTCGATGAATCATTTGTAAAGCAGATTTTAAACATTTAGATCCACCATTGTTTACATCCATGTTTACACCCACTCACACAAAAAAAGTTCCATCGTGCTACTAGTGCTCAAAAGCTCTACAGGGGACCTTTAAATGCCTGTTCCATCAGTGACATGAGTCGAACAATAATTAGACTTACCATCTAGCTTTCTAGTGAAAGGGCAGCAGATGCATATTATGTTGTCATCTGATCGAAGCTTGTTGGAGAGACATTAAACATTTCCATTCCATGGCTGTCCATTTCTGGTTAGATTGTGGTTCAGTGCAGAACAGGTTTTTATGATACCTAGGGCTGTGTTTTTCAATCCTGTTCATGGGGGTGAGGCCTGTCCTGCATGTTGTAGATGTTTCGCTGCTCCAACACACCTGATTCAAATCAGTGGGTCGTTATCAGGCTTTGGAAGCACTTGCTGAATGACAAGTTGGTCATTTGAATCAGGTGTGTTCAAGCAGGGATGTATCTAAAACATAAAGGACAGGACAGCCCCAGGAACAGCCTTGAAAAACATTGACTTAGGGTGTATCAAGTGCGAAGATATTTTGTACCACTTTGCACATGTTTTAAGGTAAAGGATATCCAACGATGCTCTGCAGGCATCATTAGCATTTATCATGTTTGAAAAACCACGATCACTATTGCCATAACAACGTCATGTGTTGTCAAGCTAACTACAAAATTGTAAGAACATGGTAAAGTTACGAATGATATTTACCATGAAACACATCGTGGTGAGGATCATGGAGCAGTAGGAGCTTCAATGTAATTTAAACAACAGAGCCAGCTGAGTTTGCGTTGTAGTGTTACATACTACCCTTGTCATTTCCCACAATTCCTTTTGACTGGCCCTCAATTCTACAGCATTGCTCCAGCATGCTACAATACAAAGAAAATGGCATTACTTACAGGTTTGAAGGTTTGAAGTGTGAACTCAGTGCATCCTGCTTTTTACGTTGCATGTTTCTGTTGTCAAAGTGGCGTTAGCGAAGAAAAACGTAGTTAGTAAGTGGTGTTTAGCCCTCTACCAACATGTTGTTGCGGCCACAGTTAAGTACATACATATCTATGCTCAAAAATTTCTCACCATAATGACATTGTTGGTACAATCTCTAGTATAAAACCAAATGCTTCTTAAAAGAAAATCGCACTTAAAGGCACTAAATGAAAGCCTTCCCAACTAAAATGACCATAGACAGGGGTTTAATTGCTCCTCCTCTCAGATACCTGAGAGGGGGGCGTTCATCCCCGAGGTGAAGTTCGGTGTGTCCAGCAGTAAGATAGTAGTGTTTTGCAATGTCGTTGCTCAGAGCGAAACATGCAAATTACTCTGTTGTTGATTGTAAAAATCAACATCAGTGCCTATATTCTGTCCTAGCTACAGAACAACAGAAGAGACAGTGGTTGCGTTTCATTTTTAATGAGAGCATGCCGGCTGCAGTTCATGCAAGTTTGTGTGTGTGCTAACCACTTCACGTCGGACTGCTTCAGTAACAAGGGTCAGTACAAAGCTGGCTTTGCCTCGACACTGACCCTCATAAAAGAATCAGTCCCAACCATACCGGACCCAGCAACTGCACCTGAGCTACAGGTAAGTGTCACCGTGGTTTTATAGTATTCACAGTTGCCTACGAGTATGGTGAAGTCAGCTGGAAACTGGCTAACTAGTTAGCTCCGCTTCGGTCCACTATGCAATAGTGTTTGAAGCGAGTTTGATATTAATGATATTATGATGGAGCTTTGTTGTCACAGTAAAAAGTCTGGAAACGTGCAGACTGGAGACTGAGACGATGACAACAGTGTCCAAGTGTTTGGAGACTGAGTTGGAGACAAACACAGCTTTCGCTAGCTGTTAGCCGTTAGCTACATGGTAGTAACTATAACAATACATAAGAACAAAGTAACATTATTCAGACACACTAATCATTCTTAAACGTCCTGCTGCAGCCACAGAGTCTGTACTTCTTCAGGAGCCTCCCCTGGGTCCAATTCTGGGTCAAACTGGTTCGGTTGAATGAAAAAATCTCCGAGAGCCATAGTGATACATATATACATCCATCATAAACATTAGCGCATGCTACTGCTAACCCAAAGGGCTTCCCCTCCCTGAGGGTGATGCAGCAGGCAGGGCTCTCCAAGTAGGCATTGACAGACGGAGCTTATTAACATTTAAACGTGCAGGCACAGAAACAGACTGCTCTGAATAGAGCTCTGTAGAGCGACTTTTAGACAGCCGGAATTCAGGACCACAGATGGGGCAATGCATATCGAATACATTGTTGTTGGACCTCTGACAGCTGTGTCAAATTGATGAAAAACAGTATAATATGGGACCTTTAAAACTATATTATATCTATAAAGTAAATATACTGCACTGTGCACTTGCACTGTGCTTAGCAAAGTGTGTTGCTGCATGGGACCTACTTTAACCCTAACCATAACCCTTCTTTTAGTGGATTCCGTAGTCCCATCCTACACTACTTTGCTGTTCATAGCATGAGTGCTGGTACAACATCATAACAGCAATATCCATTTTAGAACCCCGTTTTAAGCATTACTCAAATGCCTCAAATACCATGTTGTACCATGTACCAAGTTGTACAATTTGCATAAAATATCTAATCAAATATTTTTCAGAACAATACTGGTTCAGTGTAGTAAGTTTTAAACATGATACACTTGTGCCAAGCATAAGCTCAAATCTGTGCTTTCTCTGTATGGCTGCAAAAAAAAATAAGTATAACATTATTTTGTGTGTGTGTGCACTATTTTGATTTATTATGGAATGAAGGTGAGCTGTTCAAATTCAATTCAAAGCTTTAAATTCAACTCACTTCAACATGCTGAGTTTAAATTAGTTTACATATTTCACAAAGACAATTAAATACCCACTGTACCAGTGGAGCTGCATGTCATTTATCTCAGGACATGTAGCACCACGTTCAAAAGCATTTGTATGATATTAAAATGCCAAACACAAACTAATTAATTTAGAATGTTTAAAAGTGATTTATTAAGCTTGCTGTCTTCAGAATACAAGTTTGGATGTAAGTGCAGGACATGGAACGGTTGAGCAGAAAAATGTGTTTTATGAAGTGCAGGTTTAGATGATGGCAGTGGAGAAGGAAGTTGAGGGCAGCTGAAAGAAATGTTAGAGTGAGGCTAGCATGAGCAGGGTTGAGTGGGGAAGCGTGGCAGGCGGGGAATGGCTGGCTGGCACACTGACGAGCAGTGAATGGTGATGCTGAGTAACAAGAGGAATGTAGATTAGAGCATGGGAAAAATCTCAAGAAGGCAAAAATACAAGGTGCAAGCCTGAGGTGTGGTCTATATGCACACGGCTATTTTGTAAACAGGGCTTTAAAATAAGGAAGATTTCTGTCCAGATGAGCATTTTAGCACCATTTCAGAAATAATCATACACAACAACATACCTGAAACATATACCTCATGGCAATTCATATACACTCAGCATACATATGATGTTGTAAACATGAAGCAGATTTTGTACTCTGGTCGGTTGCTTAGCTACTGAAAATATTTTGAATAAGTTAGCAGCTGTTTATGTCTTTCTTATTCATCGTTGTCTTACCAATGTTCATTTGCATCTTTATATATATATAGAACCAAACAATGTAACATCCATTCTGTCACTGTACAAAGTCCAATACTCCAATATCACAACACCTACTCCAAATTCACACTTACTAATTATGCTACAATCACTGTTTAATATCTTAATGCTGGACAGAGTTTTCCAAAGGCTCAGTTGTCAGTGACCTGAAACACTGTTTATGTGTTTACAGAAGACCAAAACACATTGTTTTAAGAAATACCTGTGTACACATGGACAGGACCTGAACCTGTAGCTACTACTACAGTGAGATAGTAATCTGGCGGAGTGGAATGAAAGCTTGGGCAGATGTAGTACAGGGTGATGAGTAGATGAGAGGCAGGTATGTAGACAGGGCAGAGTGATGAGCTGATTGCAGGAAGGTGTGTGCACTGAGCAGAGTCAGGAGGGAGAGCCATGCTCTTGCAAGGACACGCACATGGACAAACATGACAAAGAGAGAACTGGCCACGGCTGTAACATGCTGACTCTGAATCTAGTTTAGTGGCTGATGTGGCTCTTCACTCGTTGACACTAAGAGCACATTAAAGGCAGCCTCACACCGTCTGAAGCGTTTGGAGAGACTCGGACGAGGTCAGGAACAAATATGTTTGGTGTGTTCAGCTACGTTGGAAGCTTTTGGAGCCGCTCTGATTGGTGGTGTGCTAGCGAATCAGCGCGGGCACGGGCTTACCTGGGCTGAAGTCCAGGGTCCTCCTGATTTCAGGGGCCTCCCATGTTCAGATTAATAGATTCTTCACGGGCTGCGCCGCCACTGTAAACAAACGTACCCCACTCACAAATTTGCGATGACGTCACACACACACAAGCTGCTGCAGGGCAGAGGTGAGCTGAGCTGCTACATGCGATGCGCTGTGGAGAAATGTCGTCCTGGCACAATTAAAAGTCTGGCTGCATTTCACAAAGAAGGACGACACCTCAGGATCGTCACCTGTAATACCTGTAAAAGGGATCTGTGCGCCAGAGGCGGTAATACAACTAATTTGATCAGCTGACTGGTTCCTAGACCTGTGGCCAATTCCCTTAACATTCTTAATCTGTGCCCAGATCAGCCTTGTGTTTCCCTTAGCCTCATTGATAATTGTTGTGAAGCTAGTTGGCTTTAGCCTTCCTGATCTCTTTGATTACTCTATTTCGTAACGAGGTGAACCTGTGCCTATCACTATCTAACTTGGACTTCAATGATCTTTTCAGTGCAGAGTCTCTTTCCTTCATCAGATGAAATATTTCAGTACTGAGCTAAGAGAATGCATTGGGTTGTTTTTGTTTTTTTTCCTTTGACCCTTCTCGTGAACTCCATATCTGGTACCTTGGTTTTAAACATTTTGCTGTTTGCTCCTGTGTTGCGCAAAGTGAGTATTGTTCCAATCAGTCTGCAGCATTGCTCTTTGAAAATTAGTCATTTCATTTTTTGGAATCCTAAATTGCTCCACAGTTTTTCTTGGACAATTCACGTTAGTAGCTGCATCTCTGGCATGCTGCTGTCATGGCAGACAAAAGGTGTTGATCCCTGAGAGCGGTCCACCATTACTCTCCTGCCTGTTAGGTCGCACTCGAGGATCAACACTTTTTGTCTGCCATGATGGCGGCGCGCTGGAGGTGCAGCAGCAACCATGAGAATGGAACATAATGAGACCAACTGCCAAAGACAAGAGGGAGGACTATGTACAGACACAGTAATGACGGGACGAGGAACAGTCGGAGTGAAGAGGGACAAGGAACAGGTGAGGAAACAAATGGAAAAACACTGGAGAGCAGGAAACAAAGAAAGCTAGCCAAGACACTAGAGGGCAACATTTTAAAAATAAAACAGGAAACTGGAGAACATAAACTGGGATCATGACAAACCTGAGATGAGACTGGAGAAGAGGAGGCGGGATTGGAGTCTGGAGTGTAAACAGTCAGTCACATGACAAGGACTGCACAGCGTGCTGAATGTTAGCGTCAAGCATTTGTGAGCTGAGGATATTTGGAATGAGACCATTTCTTTTTGGTGATTGAAATCGACTTTGGTCAATTCAGATTGTTGACAGGCAGTGTCATTGGGTCCCACATGAACAATAATTCTCTTAATGGAGGAAGGGTGAGATGGTATTAGCTCCTGGATCTTTCCCAGGGTGACGGAGGCTGTGGTACCAGGGAGACAGTGAGTAGCGGTGTTGAAGAAGCAAACATGGAGTGCCTCAGGAGGATGGAGGCGAGACAGTAGCTTCCTGCCGTGTTTACCTCTGCGGGCGGCAGTCCACGGCTCTTTCTGGCTGAGTGTGGAGCGAGCCGGGGCTTTGGACTTAGCTCCCAGTTGGATCCAGTGGTCTGGGGGCTGGGAAAGATCCAGGCAGGTGACAGTCGACTCAATTTCTCCAGCAGTTGTGGTGGTGACAGCGAGGCCTATGGTGACCAGTTAGTCAAGGAGGCGTTCATCATCCTTGATTTGGTACAGGATGAATATTCTCCATTCCAACTCCAAGATTTTCTGGGTCAGGCGGAGACAGCTGTCACATCCGGATGGTGAGGTGAGTCGAGGATTTTCTTGTATAGGCCGGTGGTGGTTGCGACACAGGCCCAAACACTGGGCCTGCTGAGATGGATCAGCGGCAAGCAGGGTTGGTCATGGTGGTAGTATGGGTGGAGATGGCATGAGGCAGCGGGTGGTGTTCGCTGCTAGTCTCCGTTAGCTAGTTAGCTACCAGTAACATTGGTGTTGTCACAAATGTGTGAATCTTTAGGGAAAATGTTGTCACTGTGGCATCCCTAATACATACAACATGAATGAAGCATTACATATTTTAGGCATTTGCTTATTACGTTATTTTACATTCCTTTCAAAATATATAGTATTTCTCTTATGTATAAATATAATAGTGTTTAATGAACAGAGTAATGAGGGGTCAATAGTGTGTATATTCAAAATCAGGGTGAAGTCACCTTTAATGATGGCCTATGGTCAGACATCACATGGTTTTCAGAATGTCTTATTAACTGTTCAAGTCAGTGACAGTTATCAACTAGAGAATTACAATTAGTCACTTCAGTTGGACAACAAATCAGCCTGACGCTGACATCAGCCAAACTGTGCATTGCAGAATAGCTTAAGAAATTGTTTCCATGTATTGCATAAAGCCTTACCTACTTAATTCATTCATCAAAGATTCAATTTAGAAGCTTTTGGCACTTGGCCGACTCATTAGCCATTCTCATGGCTAAAAACAACACACAAATAAGCTAATGTTAGCATTGGGCTAAGCCAAGTTGTCAGACCTTACATATTTCATGAAAATAACAAATCCCCCTGAAACAAAACAAATCATTACCTGTCCAACAGAAAGAGAGAAATCTCTGCATCACTTTTCAAATAATAAAATGTTAAATGCTGAGGATGATCATGCTGCTGTATTCTGTTAATATTGCACATTCTTGAGCTTGCAGGTAGCTGTTCAGTTCAGCTTCATTAGCCTCTTGTTCTGTAAGACCTGATGTGGTTTGGATGTGCGACCAGACCACATATCAGCAGTGATCATGAAGTGTCATAATGTCATAAATTTATCATCGTTATCATGAAATCTTTATCATGAAAATGATTGAGATCGTTTTATAGCCCAGCTTTACTTGATGGCCAGCCCAACGTTTGTGTGTGAGCATTCCCGGATACTTTATCTACACAATACTTTTGTCACACAAATGATGAACTGATGTAAAGCACTGATGGAAAAAAGCAGGAAGACAAGAAAGGAAACAGCTGAGTGTTTTTTAGTAAAATGCAGTAGTGCTGTTTACCGGGGAGCACTGGCCCCCTTTAAGCACCGGATGGTATGTTATATCATATCCTGCATGCATGAAAGCCTATTTAGAAGTATAACTATGCTGGAAAGCTTTTTCTATGGTCGATAGAGATGAGTTGAGATTGAGATATTTTTTCTTACATCACTAAAACATATATACTTCCAAATATGGAGTTACTAATATTTACCCTGAGTTGACTGTAAAACACAGAATTTTAAAAACTGGCTCAAAACCTCATCTAGAGAAAAGACTGATAACATGTTTGGTTCAGGTGAAAATCATGAAACACAACCACACTGTGAGTACTTGGAGTCATAGTTAATTAACTTGTCACTCAATAAAACATGCATATTTTATTAATGGTTTTCCATAATCATTTTAGCAGCATGATTAGGATTCATACAAGATCAGAGTTTTTTTTTTTTTTTTTTTAATTTTATCCAACATTAATGAACTTGTTATGGGTGGTATTGTTGCAGTTCCCCGCGAAAAGTGCTGCCAAATCCAATATGATGCAATTTATTTGTCTTTGTACAATGCTGGGTTATATAACAAAATGAAGGTATGCATTCCCTTTTATTCAACTGTGTCAGCTCTTGCAAGAGCAGCTTGATCTGGTGTGTTATGGTGGAGATGGGTCTTTATTAGCATGTGTGCACAACAGTCAGATTTTAGGTTGCTTGGCCCATTTGTCCATATTATTTGCCTGTGACTGGGCATTAGTCAGGAGCAGCCTTAAGTCTAAGTTACAAGTGACCCATCCTGGATCTCTCTCCTCTCCTCCTTGGGATGAGGGTTAGGGTTAGGTTAGACCACTTTAATACAGCTTGTATTCAACCACTCTTGAAAAGTCCGATTTTGATTAATCAATTCTGAATAATTTTCGACCAGTTTCAAAAATATCATTTATCTAAGACATCCTCAAGTTTTTGATAAATTTCAGTCAACAAGTTGGACAAAAACAAAGTACAGAGACAGCTTTGTTAAGAGTTACTAGTGACCAGGCATGGACTGGCCATCTGGCATACCGGGCAATGCCCAGTGGGCCAACGCACATTTTTGGGCTGGCCTGTCATAATTTAATCAAAAAAGTATATTATAAATCACTTTTATCGACCACGACGGCCCATTGGTTGATTTTCTTGAAGGACATTGGGCTAATCCAATGAAATATCTAATTTTTTCTAAAGGCATCCATCTTCAATATAGACAGTGGACTGAACCAATCAGGATGTAGTACGACAGTGGCCCCACCCCTTCTCTGCGCTGTCATGGAGCAACCACAGAGAAGGAGATGGGGTGCGGAGAAGTTGCGTGCTAAGAGAAGACTCTTACTGTGGATACTTCACAATGTGCTGAAATCACAGACGTGTTTGCTGGAGTTGCTGCTGTAGCCTCCACGTCCTCTGTGACAGTAATGGTCCAGCAACAGCAGGCTGAAGGTGAAGACAGCAGCAGTGGGCAGGAGAGGAGCAGCCAGAGATACAGGCTGACTGACAGGGACAGTGTAGTACAGCTGGTAAGCAGGTAGTAACGTTGAGGTGATGGAGGGAACGTTAGCTTTATTACATGTAGAGCTCTCAATGGGTCGGGTCGGCCCGACAAACCCTGCCGGTGGTGTCTGGTTCGGGCTGAAAAACCCGTGGGCTGGGTCGGGCTGTAATTTTCAGGCCCGTTGAGGAGTACCGTTGAGAGTATGGTGAGCAATGGCAATTGATTAGTGTCAATATTAATTGGTATTGCATGCTTCCCAAAATCTGGCAGCCACGGCACCTTATTCCGATAAAATAGCAAACGGTCAAGGCTGAGAAGTGTTGATGAGCAGCAAGTGTCCATTTTAGACTCCATCATAGCATTTTAGATATTTAGGTTAAAGGTGTGTTGAAAGGCTGCATAGTAGTTTCCATTTGTAGCAACCCTCTATGCTGTGGTTAAACATGTTTTATAAAATAGATTTTAAAACTGCTAAATGATAAGCAATAGCTAAAAAAAGTATAAAAGTATTATTAGCAAAAGGTTTGCCCATGCTGAGTAAGAGTAAGACTGTCAAATGCTTGAAAGGCAAATAGCTTTGCATGAGTTCATAAAGCAGCCCTGATTTTAGCCTGATACAAATGCATGTCATAGCTTTTTAAAGGAGGGAGCACCTTTTAACCTGAAGAATTAGAACTGAGCTGCTATATCAGGGAAATTCAGAAAATACATATTAGAGATGATTTCAGTAAAACGGATAAAGGAATTGAACTACACAAAGAAGACAAAAGTGGTGGAGTTAACAATAGACGCTAAACTTCTGAGATTTAGGATGCTGATGATGCATTATGCTTGAAGAAAGTAGAACTAGGATTGACAGGGTTTGTGAGCGTTTTCTCCAGTCAGGTTAGTAAACATATGCACACCTCACCACAATAATTAGAGTTGGGTTTGGGATAATACATTCTTTCGGGGAACACATACATAAATTACTAGTCAGTTGTGCTCTACTAATTATGAGGGGCCGGTCTAAGCCAAAAATGCCAGGGCCGATTTTTGGTCCCAGTCCAGCCCTGCTAATGACCTTCTATCATTCTGATAGGGGAGAACATTGCATCTTGGTTCTTCTTGAAGTTAATGCTGGATTTAACACAATTGATCACAGCCCATCATTGATCAGTTTACTTCATATGTAGGCATCTCAGGTTCTAGAATATTTTTCATATCTGTCAAATAGAAGGTCTTTTGTTTCTATGGGTTTTTATATGTCATCATCTGCTGCACTGTCATATGGGGTGCCTCAGGGGTCCCATCCTCTGTCCCATCCTGTTTTCTCTGCATATGCTTCCCCTGGGCCAGATCATATGTTAAATTGAATGTATGCCATGAAGAATTTCCAGCAACCAATAATTATTGGAACTGATGATAAGAATCTTGTTTTACTGTCAGTCTTTGAGCAGTTTGGTCCAGTACAATTTGGAGAGTCTAGAAGAGCAACCCGATTACATTTCATCCTCATCCATGTTAGCTAGGTGCTAAACCAGAAGTTAGCTGACTCAGTCGGCCAAGGTCTCAACTGTGCATGCTCTATGGCACCCCTGCTGGACAGCCACTGCCACAGTTAAAGTCTGATTCTGTGGGAAACGTTGGACTCAGAGATATCAGTCATACATTTATCTTCTCTCGTCTTAATTTTTTGACTTAATCGCATGAAACAGCATTTACAGTTGACAGCTACACTACACTGTATTCACTGAAAAGACTTGAAACCTGTGTGCATGAGATAATGCATTCAGGAGATGAAGAGTATCTGTATTATCAGCATAACATTACAGAGCTCTGTTGTCAGAAACTCCAAACCAGAGAACAACCTAAATGACAACCTTTTCAAATTATACTTCAGATCGAATATTATGGGTTAGGGTTAGGGATACTACAGGGCTATAGCCCAGTTTTAATGCTTAGGTCACGAGCTTGACTTTCCCCCAGTGCAACCCCATCCCCCTCTAAATCATTTTACGCACACAGAGAAACATGAAAGTTCTAGTAATTTTTCTTTATCTTTATGTTCATTCTTATGACTGCTCTGGTTGGTAAGAGCCATGGCTCTGGTGCTGTAGGAGAAATACTGAATTCTGGTTAATTACATTTGTTTTGAACGGTCAAAAAAAGTATTTCAAGAATGATATAAATTCTATGAATGTATAGTGATATTTAGCGAAAATCAGAATCAGGACCCCTGAGTTTTTCAGATGAGGCCAAGACATCACATGAATAGAAAGGGAAAGGTGCATGCTAACAACATAGTTTGACCCACGCATTTGGCCCACTCATCAACACAGTCAGTGGTTTCAGTAGCAGCAGTGGCTGTGACACACAAAAACTTTTGTGCCTGATCATCAAAAAACATGCCTCTTATAATCCAGTACTCATCTGACAATCGTCATGTTTTTACATTTTCTTCACTGTCAAAATTATCCAGTGAATGTTGTCTGCACATCCATGGGTGCTTTACAAACAGGAACTATTTAATGGGGCTAATTTGTTGAAATGTCAACTGTTATGAAATTAATTTGTAGTCCACAACAAGTGGAAGTCACATGGCAAATTATGTTTCCTGTTTACATTCTCCAGAGCACTACAGGCCCAGTAGTTTCAATTTGGCCTGCTGGATGCTTTCGAACAAAGAATAATAAAAAATGTGCTTAAAGAAATTATAATCATGCTTATTTTTTGTAAGGTAAAAATGTTCTTTAAATATGTAAGATCCCTAATTATCAGTTAATTTTCATATACTGAGCATGGTTGACAGAGATCAGTTAAGGTTACTTGAGATCCTAGAATCATTATCCATCTTGACAAAACACACTACTATAGGTGTTTGGACACACTGCACTATGAATTGTAATGACGCTGCTTTGCAAATGGCCTGAACAAGAACACCTTTTCTACATCACAAACCTGATGGTGCATTACGTGATCCACATGGATCCACTTGCTGTCTGTCTGGCTGTTCCTTTCTCTGTCCCTGTATGTTTTCCTCCTCCTCATCCTCTTCTCCCCCCTCACCTTCTTCTTCCTCCTCACCTTCTTCTCCCTCCTCACCCTCTTCTTCCTCCTCACCCTCTTCTTCCTCCTCACCCTCTTCTCCCTCCTCACCCTCTTCTTCCTCCTCACCCTCTTCTTCCTCCTCACCCTCTTCTCCTTCCTCACCTTGTTCCTCCTCACTTTCTTCTTCCTCCTCACCTTCTCCTTCCTCACCCTCTTCTTCCTCCTCACCTTCTTCTTCCTCCTCACCCTCTTCTTCCTCCTCACCCTCTTCTCCCTCCTCACCCTCTTCTTCCTCCTCACCCTCTTCTCCCTCCTCACCCTGTTCTTCTTTCTCTCACTTTTTATTTATTATTCTCATTTCACAAGTAACCATCCCTCCTGACTTAACACAGGCAGATAGTGTTGATTACTTTGCTCACTAAACATATTATTTATAGAAATGCAACAGCCAAGACTGATAAAGTTACGTGGTTAACGTCACAACATTGTGTAGAACTAGCTAGGATACTGACATTTGGATATTTGCTTCTGCTTTGTTGAGTTTGCTTTGCTATTTAAACAGAGCGAGACCAGGCATTTACAAACTAAATTTCCTTATTGAGGAGGGTTAGGAACAAAAGTAACACAGTTATGTGCAACAAATCACTTTAACCCTTTAAACCCCAAGGTCCCCGTTTTTAACCCTAAACCTTAAGACATGCAGAACAACCACAGAGCCACTACTGCACTAATTATTTTTTGGGTGCATTGCTCTACTCTGTGTAGAACATTGAGTCACATTAGTTCCGCTTTTGACGCTAGCACATAAAATCGTAATAACCTGATCAATTTATTTCATTGTAATTTTATTATTCAGTCAGCTCCTGTGTCACGCAGGATTTGTACAGGAATTTTTTTCATCACTTCCCACCAAGGATACAAATCCATCTGAAATGAATGGAGAGTTGAAATTCGGTCCCATGGATTGTGAATTTACTGCCAACTTAAATGCTGCCAACATGTCAGGCTTCACATAAGAAAATGGGGCTTTGGACTTGTGATTTCAGCACTAGACAGTTCCCTTTCCAGTGACCCTTCACTTGACAGTAATAGCAGATTTCCGATCTGCTCCAGAAGGTGGTAGTTTATTAATGGTTAGACTTTTATCGCTGCGAAAAGAGACAACACCTTTTTATCCCTCTGATGAGTGCATGTGGGCTCTGTGGGTTAAGTCGTACTCATCTACCAAGACAGCAGCATCGGCCTCGTTCTTAGCCTGTTTCTCGAAGCAGCAATTCACCATCGTGGCAATGCAAGCGCAAATCTCTGGCAAACTCCACATTGGTTTAATCTGAAGGTTTTCTCATGTTCCTAAAATGTTATCGATAAGCTTATGGAATCAACTCATATGCTTGCACGACCGAAGCTTTCACACTTTCATAATTACAAGAGTCTTTGAAACTCAGAGCAGAGAAAGCCTGCTGTGCTTTCCCCATAAGAACGCACTGAAGCATAAGCGCACGGCGTGAACTAGGCCAGTCTTGCACGTCAGCCACTCTCTCGAACAACAGAAAAAAGGTGTAATAGACAAAGGATTTTCGGAAACGGGAGGCTATTTGTCATCCTCCTCATCAGATGCGTAATCGGCCGTAATCACACAGTTTTAACTACTTTTTTTATTCATTTTGAGTCATACACGCTACAGTGCTGTGTTGTAAGGTGTCTGCTGATGTTGCATAACTTTTGGGGTGAGATGTGGAGCATGTTAAGACGCTTAAAACACAGTGTAAAGTTCTGACCCCATGCTGTTAGCTGTCAATGCTAACTCTCCTTTCGCGGAGCCCTGTAATGGTTGGACCAAATGTGTTTGCGTCTTCGGTACTGGCAAGTGAAGGGCAATGAAGCTGCATGTTTAAATTGAAGGAAGTTCTCCTTTAAGGTGTGTGTAAGTATACGCGTGGGTTAGTTAAGAGAGGGAAAGCGAGAGAGCCAGACAAAGGGGCCAAAGCCCATAGCAGTGGCTAAGCTAACACTTTCTGCTCAACAGCGTGGAGAGACTCAGATCAGTTCATAATGAGCTAAAAGGAAAGCAAGCAATGGGAAATGTTTTACAATGCAAAACTAACAGCAATGAAAAAGGATTCAGGGGTCCACAAATGCACAAATCATTGTAGCTCACATCATAGAATACACACTAAGTATCTGCCCAGACTCTAAATAGGCCTCACTTGTAGTGTGTCCTCTATAATCCAGCTCGCTTCCTCAGCGTGGATTACAGGCAGTTGCAGCATCCTGTGTTGGCCGTCAAACATGGTCGACAAGGGCATAAAGAAAACGGACAAAGCGAGTGTTTTCTTACTATTCTGGATCCGGAGCATGTTTGGCAACACGGGGCACTTTGACTAGTCCAGTGAGATGAAACACTGCAGCTTTTAGCAGTCGAGACGTCTGGTTGCCCCCTTTGAGTAACAGTTGCGCTGACGAAAGTCGATGCATCCTGCAACATGTAACTCTGGGACTGGCAATGGACTGGGCACACAGTTGCTCTTGTTTTCTCTCCATTCATCCGGTTATTGCGGAACTGATGATGCATTCAGATGCACTCTCAGACAATGGGAGATGGGAGTTGTCAACCCTTGGGGGGGGGGGACTGTGTCAAGCAGGCGCGACCTACTGGGCGTTAGGGTCGTTGCACTTTCCTTTTCCTATCAGGCTTTATTAATGCACTGAGCCTGCATTTGAGCTGTGTTCTGATGTCAGAACCATGTGAACGGTCCCAACATATTACACGATTTAGTTCAGTTTAAAAAGAAATGCTCCACCAGCCTCATGAATTTGAGAAATTCAAAATTTTAATTGCTCTGTTTCGCACAGTATTTTCTGTAAAATAAAATTTTCTGTTTTTAGTGTTTTAAAGTTACAAACTACAAAGCACTAAATAACTCTACATAACTACATAGTGCACCTTTAATATTCTGTAGTACTTATATTGACTTTATATTAATATAAATTACAAGAAACTCTCGATGAGGGAATACACAGTTACAGATGCTACTGGAGTGGCAGCTTAACTGAAGGATGATCTCAGGGCTTAGACTTGCTAAGGACTCATTTGCAAGTAATGTCTAGTTACACTGCCATTACTGTGGCAGCAAACCCACATTTTCCCAGATATTTGGGTTGATCCCACATGGCAGTCCCCCCCTCCAGCTGATCAGAGCTGTTTATATAAATGTGTGAGTGGTTGTGACAAAGGCTTTGGGGAAAATAACAGCAACATACCACTTTAGTCTGACCAGTGAAGATAAATGCACATGTAAATGAACCTGACTGACACTACTTTGACATTACTGATGATTACAAAATCAACAAACGTTTAATTAAGGATTTGTTGTGTCTTAATCAGATGCATAATTTACTACATATCTGAATCTGATGAAAATGTAAAAGAAGAATATTGTGTATTCTGTACTAGCAAGAGGTGTGGTGTAGGCTGGAGGTGGCTGACTGCACGCACTGACTGGCTGTGCCCATTTTAAATAAAGATTTTCTCTGCACTGACCTGTCTATATCTTGAATATGTCATATTAAATATATAATACATGACTTTGAACAAATGGCCTACATGTTTTGGTGTGTAAATGATTCATATTTACCAAAGGTTTTGGGATTGCTCCTGTAACTGGGCTCAGTCTATAGGCCTGTAAGTGTTCTCATGGAATCATAGATTGACCATTTTCACTTAGAAATGTAAGCAAATTTACATTTTACATTCAGTGGATAGATTAGTATTTTAAGTACTAAAACCTGTTTATCTTCCAGTAATGTTAGACAGTAACAACTGCCTGCTAAGTCATGCATGAAATAAGAGACTTCCCTTGGCTGATATTCCTCCTCACTTTTTTCCCCACTTGAGGCCAAACACACCCTAAGGAGGGCTATTACAAAATTGAAAGGATTTATCTATCTATCTATCTATCTATCTATCTATCTATCTATCTATCTATCTATCTATCTATCTATCTATCTATCTATCTATCTATCTATCTATTGCATCCTGCAACTTCAAAGGCAAAACGCATCCTGATCATGGCACACACACTCCAGCTTCTAAAGCTTTAATGTTCAGTGAAGAACCTTTTGAACTATTCATCCCCCCCCCGTATTCCTCTAGCCAAAACCCATCTGAGCCGCTTTTAAAGCAGGAAAACACATTCTCTGGTTGCGTAACGGTCATTTTTGTCCTATGGGAGCACAGAGGGACATTTTCTTCCGCTGTCAGCGCTTTCACTGAGCTCTAATTAGAGAAAGACAATGAACAGAGCTGGATGGTGACCATTGCTGGCAGAGTACTGGGGAAAGGATAACAATTAGGTCCACACTAGTTTAGATTGATAGGAACAAAGTGGAATATTGTGAAATTAAAGCTTGTTATTGTAGCAATTGTTTGTCTCTCTATAGAAGAAATATAAGCTTTATATTATATGAGCATTGCAGTTATGTCCTTGTTCTTTGAATGTGCTGCACATGGTTTGTTAATGAAATGGTCCTCATTTGCCTGTACTCATCCATCCTGCCAGAGGTGACATTGTTAACTGAGTGATAAGGAGGCTAATGTTAGCCTGATTATTGCCACAAGCTTTTAGATTCTGAGGTGGATTCAGAGGGAGGATCAAGGCTGAATGTTCTTTTAGAGCCTGGGCTGTGCATAGGATCTCCTTCAGTAGCACTGAGGCCAGCTACAGCAGTTGAGTGCAGCCAGAATAGTGGGCATAGTGATGCAGAGAGGAAGGCACATACATAGAAAGCCCTTGACGTTAATGGCACATCCTCTCATAAGCATTTGCATGTGTGCTTTTTAATTGCTGTGGCTGGCGTTTAGCAAAACATTCATGGTCTCAAGAAGATTACAGCGGTACTTTGGTGCTTTTCTCAGATCAGAATGCAAATTCTCATAACTATTAGTTCAACCTCCACAAGATTTAACATTTGTGCACATCATACTAGCAATTTCTCCTTCCTCGGAACAAACTGCAAACGCTTTTGGACATGTGTCAGTTGCTTCCATACAATTCTCTGCTGTTTTATAACATTATCATTTGCTTATGTCATGTCAGTCAAAATGAACTATACTTATGGCTGCTGAATAGTCGTTCCCAATAAAACTAATCTTCATTTCATTGCTTGAGTCATTACATACACAATTGCTCTCGGGTGAACCTCAGCTTTCACTCACGAGGAGGTGTGTGAAGTATTAGTTGTAACCAATGACAAGCCACTTGTTCAGAGTCACTAAGGGATGAATCCCATGAAGCCTCACTTGGCAAGCATATATGAACCAAGCAGGACATAGAGTGTACCATTTCTACAATTCTGTGACAAAGAGGAAGGGGAAGGGGACAAAACAGGGGAAGAGGGAGAAGAGGCCAAATACATAGGCAGATTCCTAATGAAATTAGGGCTACAGTTGTGGACTATGTTGTCAATCTCAGCCTCACAATGGCTGAGGCTGCTCGGAGGGTGCAACCAAATGTTGGAAGAACCACTGTGAATTCAATCATTCAAACATTTCATAGGGAGAACAGGTATGTAGAGTATTGGACGGTAATCCAACATCTCATAATAGCTCATGTTTGCTGTACATTACTGTAATTTAACTCTGCAAGACATGGGATTGAAAGACAACCTCGCAGAGGTGGAAGAGGGCCCCTTTTTACCCCACAGCAAGAGGAAGCCATTTGTTCAATGGTGATTGCAGACAATGCAATAAGGTTGAAAGAAGTGTGTCTAAGTTCTGACCTTTATTTTGCGTTGGAAAACACTGAGAGAAGACCTCTCATTATGATGACACTGGCAGTTTCATTGACATGAATACTTTCTTTTGAGCAATGGACTATCCATTTTGAGCAAGTGACGTGCTTTTGCAGGTTATCCACACTTTGAGAAATGCACTGACTGCTGTGCAGATGTTAATAGTGATGTGGGAAAAGCACCAAAGCGACTGAGAAAAACTGTAATCTTAGTGACATTGGAGACCATGTGATATTTTCTACAACACCAGGTCCAAAACTGTCTACCCAACCAATGTATTGAAAACTAGATGCCGAATTGCTTTAACGGCTTAAATTCTTAACTTTCACAAGAAATATATAAATCCGATGGGCAGACATGTCCCATAGGTCCCCAGAGAATGAATCCTATTGAATTTGGTGATACGACAACTTGGCATTTAGCAGCAGTAACAGGTTTAATTTGTAGTTTTAACTGAGATGTCTCAACAATTTTTTGATGGACTGCCATGAAATTTGGAAAATGTCCCCTCTCTATGCAACTTGGAATTATGGGAAGTTGTGCCAGAAACCTTTATGCTGCTTCTACATGAAATTTTGCTACAGATCACTTTGACAATTCTCTTACTTTCCATTGTGCCACTATCAGAAGTAATTTAAATTCCCCCAAAATATCTGCAATTTTACTGTCATTCCTATCAGCCTCAGCTACACGTATGTACTGTACTGTTAAGTAGCAAATGTTAACGTGTTAAACTAAGGTTGTGAACATTTGAAACATTAGAGCTGCTAAACCATGAGTCTTTCCATTATTAATATGATTATATAAAAAATAAGAAAAACAAAAAACAGCAGTTTGTATAGCATTTTGTATGATTATTTTTAACAGTGAGTGCAAATCTTTTTTTTTCCTACTCTTAAATATCTTACTGAAACTTGCACTGAACTAACAAATGAAATATTTGTGTTGTTTATTTCTTGCCAGACCACTGGCAGCACTTCTACTTATATTTCCTTCAATTTTTTTTATCAAAAAAGTTCAAAGAGAAGTTAACATCTGTATGCACATCAGTTTTTATTAGTACATTTTTTTTCCTTAGAAATAACTTATTTTAAAGCTTGCACTAGGCTTGTGATTGGGCTTACTTCAAAACTATTCCCAGACATATTTAAAATGCTGTCTACAAATGCCAAATATAACCACTATTTAGCTCTATAGATGCACATTTTTTATGAATGACAGTAGTGCTGAACTGAATACATTGCATTTTCTGTGACTAGTCTACTTCAAAATAAGCTGAATTGTGTTTTTATTTCTATTGCATTTTAAATTAATGTGAAGCAACAAAAGACAATAGTTAGATACAAAAATAATTACCTATAGTAAATATAGTATACTGTATATTGTATTATGTTATTATGAAATTATAAAATTTAGCATTTAGCTCAAAGAGTTTCTGTGCCTAAGTGCAGCCTCACAGAGTATCTAGCATAGCTTTCCTCTAGCCCCTCATGAGCCGGAGATGCCTCGTGGTCTAACAGACAGATCATAGACAGAAATGTACAGAACACATTCTTGCTCCCGTGAAGATGGACCCATTACCTTCCCTCTTCTGCCACTCTCTGGTCAGGTTTTTTTTTGTTGTTGTAGTTTTGTTTTGTTTTAACCAAACTATGCAGTGGTACAGAAAGTAGGCATTTGTGACACTATGGCGGTGATAGGGCGGAAACTGAACCCAAAACTTGTCCCGATGTGCTGGATGGCATCTTGCATCTCAGCCACCGCTATCAGTGTATGAATGCATGCATGGATTACTGTAAGTAGCTTTGGACTAAAGCATCAGCTCAATGCCCTAAATGTAAGTGTAAATGAGAAAATCTGTCCACAGACAAATGGATGGATGGACAGACAGCCAGACATAAAAATAACTGCCTGTCAAAACTGCTTCTCAAAGTCAAAGTCAACCTTATTGTCAATTCTGCAGCATGTACAGGACAAGCAGAGAATCGAAATTTCGTTACTCTCAACCTCTAGTGACTTAACATATAGAAAAGAATAAACATGTATAAATATATAGAAAAATAGAAAAATAAATAGACAACGGGGTGGTTCTTGCTACAAGAGACGTTTCCAGGAACCCATTTTACCATGATGGCATGTGCACACGCACACACACACACACACACACGTGGTTTTATGTAGTTGTGCGGACCCCATTCGTGGAGTTCTTTGTGAGGGCCACCACTTCCACTATAGCTAGAATGGTGCAAAAAATAAATCTAACACTAGATGGGAGTGGGGTGTCAGAATGTGACTTTAAATTTCAGAAAACACAAAGTAAAAAAAATATTTTACTTCTACAGTTGTGAGGACCGAAGCCTGTTGCCGGGCAGATTTGTGTGTTTTTGTAGCGGTTGATCCTCACAGCTCCAAGCTTCCTCACCAAGCCAAAGTCAACTCAGCATTCAACAGATTTGTTAAATGGGCCTCTGAGCAGTTTCTTCCTTCAGTTAAAACTTATTTTTGTCTGTGGACATATGATATTTAATATTGAAATGCCAATTTATCCAAGTTTAAATGGTCCAATAAGAATGTTCAATGTTCTGTGCATGAAACAATGCCAATAAAGCTACATAACAACCTGAAAGTGACCTCATCAATTGTGTTATTCAGTTCAAAGCTTTTATTTTCACTATTTTGTGAGACTATTAAGATGTATTAATTTGTCCTTAATGACTAGCATTGCAACTTGGGGTTTCTGCACTTATTTTAGTCACTAATTTTAGGTCATCAGTTTTACTACTAGTCTAGTATATTAAAAAAACAACAAAAAAAAACCAATTCTCTCTCACTCTGTCCAGTTGGTTACGTAAGGGATAATGTATAGATCGCCGGTTGTTCTTGAGAAATGAACCCCAACGGGATGTACCCCACTAGGATGACCAACTAACTTTGCATTACCGCTTATTACACGGTTTACAAGTGAAATAATTTGACACCGTAAAGCAACCTTTGGGTTTTCCGAAAAGGCACTACTTTAACTAGTTTCTATCATTAGTATTATAATTATTAACTTGTACTCCTTGTAAACCCCCATTTATTTAAAACATTTTTCTGTGAACTGGAATTAACCCAAGGTGCCATTTAGTAATCTTAGAGAAATGTCATAAGATATTATGAAACTCAAACTCATATTAAACAAATTTATTGTAGGCAACACGTTTACAATTTCTGCGCCCATCACACGTCTTGCATGTTTGCACATCTTTGTGCAGTTTAAACACCAACACTTCTTGCTGCAGTGAAAATCACTTGACAGGATTTCTGCACATCTTTGTGCATTTTGAACACAAACACTTACTGCTACAGTGAAAATCACTCAACAGGATTTCTGCACATCTTTGTTCATTTTGAACAGAAACACTTCTTGCTGCAGTGAACATCACTCGACAGGATTTCAGCACATTGTGCATTTTGAACAGAAACACTTCTTGCTGGAGTGAACATCACTCGACAGGATTTCTGCACCTCTGTGCATTTTGAACACCAAACCAGTCCAAACTTCATCAAATGAACAAACTTCTTATGAATTCTTTCTCTTTTGGGAAGTGATTGTATTGTACACTTGATTTTTTATATCTGTCCATGAGCGCTGCTTCAGAGCACGTTCAGCTTGTAATGCTTTCATGCACTCCTCTTTCCCAGGAATTCGTTGAAGTGTGATATACTTCCCCAACTGCCTCCATACAGCTTCTTTCTCCTGTTTACTCCAGGGCCTTCGACAGACAACTTTTGGAAGATCCATATCTGTAACAGAAATCACACATGCCATCCATATTATTTATGAATTCAAGTGGTCATAATGTAAAAATCTTATTTCTACGCTACATTTTTGCAAACCCTTGGCAACTATGAGTTCAAACATTATCTCATGATCTGTCCTGTGATGTTTTATGAAACATGCTGCCTGTGTTTTCAGTGCTTCAACATTTCTAACACTTTGATACACAAATGTCTCTTGCATAAATGTGCAGTAAAACAATAAAACCAATGACCAGAGACTTTTTAATCAATCCGGGGAAGCTAACAACTAAAAAGTGGATGTACTTCATTACTGATTTAAAAATCATGCAAATCGAGTATTGCTAAGTGAGACATGCAACTGGATGTTGCATTAATGTCTGCATTTTGATGAAATACCCAGAAACGTAAAGTATAGCCACATGGTTATAAATAGCATACTACTCTCCTGGAGAGAATGTAACATTTGATCACCACCTGGTCATAAATACACAAGGAAGTCTGTGGAAATCTAACAACTGTAGCAGTCACATTAATTTGTTTGAATTAAAATTGAAGCTTCAGGTGTATGCTGAACAGAAGAGCAGTGCTGCCTTTGTCATGATTCCTGTTTGTGTTTGTCTTTGTATCTGGTTTTTGGTTTCTTGTCTATGATTTCCATCTTTTTATCATGTCTTGTTGTATTTTGTGTTTTGTTTTTCCTTGTCTTGTGTCTCATGTTCTGATTTTCCATGCCCTCATGTGTCCTTTAAGTTCTCCTTTGTTCTCCCCTCTGGCTCCCTCTGTCTGTTGTCTTGTTCCCTCCTGGTCTGTTCTTCTGTGCTCCTCCCCCTCATTATCACACCTGGCTTCCTTCCTCCTCTCTCCTCACCTGTGCCTCGTCATGTCATTAGTGTCTGTGTATTTAGTCTCTGTGTTTCCCCTCACTCTTTGTCTGGTCATTGTATTCTGTTTTCTGTCTGCTGTCTTCTGGTTTAAGTCTTTGGATTACCCTTGTTCCATGTTCCTGATTCTTGCTCCTGATCCTGTTCATGCTTCTGTCCCGTTTTGGTATGTTTTGATTTTGAATTTCCCATGTTTAAGTTGAACTTTGAATTTTTGGTTTGTACTTTGTCTGGCTGTTTTCTTTTGCTACTTTTTTTCTCGTTCTTAGTTGCTACTTTGTTTTTTCATCCCTGTGTGTCTGCTTTTGGTTTTTGTAACAGCTTTTCAATAAAGCTCGCCTTTTGTTCTTCTGATTTTGCCTCTGGTGTTACTGCATTTGGGTCCACCTTTCCCTTCCATAGTTTTCCCTTTTACCCCGACGTGACAGCCTTGGGGCTCTGGATGTACACAAATCACATTTATATTAATAAAAAATGTTTTAAAATGAACCGATCAGTCTGCATTTTCAATTCAATGTTTAATACAAGCAATATGTCTCCGGGTCTGCAGACACAGAGGCTGTTACTAGAGTAAAGCAGATCAGACCCACTGGAATTAATTTAAAGAGGAATTAAATGTATACATGATGGAGATTTAATTTGGATTTAAAATCAGAATAAACCACCCACTTACTTAGGAATTCAGTTTAATTTGGAATACTCATTTTCATTAGGAATTAGGTGTTTACATGGTCTTTTTAAAACTGAATTAATTGTATTTGGACTTAAAGCTCTCATGTATACATGGCCATAGTGAGGCTACACAGCCACATCCACTGTGCTCTAGCTCCACTGATCAGTGCTCAGATGGAGGTTAGATCTTCACTTGCTGAACTCTTTATACAAACAAGGTGCAGCCAAATACCAGGCTGAAGAGAGAGAACTAGCAGAGGCTCCTCTGACAGCTGCCGGTGAGATGCAGGTAAGCTACAGGTCAGCTGGCTGAGAGCACAGTGCCATCCTGCGCTGCATTACTAGCACATGGGACTCTCAAGTCGTATAACTTTTTGCTGTGTCTTCAACACTTGTGTCATAGTCAGACATGTTTATGTTAACTATCTGAGCCGTAATCACTGTGAAACAGGTGATGGAAACAGGCACAGTTGTTGTCAGGCTGCAGCGCACATTGTAACGCAGGGAGAGAAAATAGGCCGAGCGATTGTAAGGTCCGACTTTTTCACGAACAGTCGGGACAAAACCAAAACTAGACAGGCTCACAGGACGCAGTAGGGGTAAAGTCTGTTGATGCACGACTGCTGATAAGGATGTGACACACATTCATCTCAAAAGATCCAAACTATCCCTTTAGGTACAAATGATGTGCCATAGTTAAGCTACAAATCCTGCATAGTTCCTTTTTAAATTAATCATGAGTCAGTGTTTGTATTGATCCTTTTTTACTTTGAATTCATCTAGTTATTTTTGATTACAACTTTTTGAGTTCTTTCACTTACTAACAGTAACTTAAGGAAATAGGTTTACCTGTCTCTCTTCTCTTCTGGACTTTAAATGGTTTGGAAAAGGAGGAGCTTTGTGCCTCTTCTAAAAAATAAAATGCCACATAAACATTTATACAAACTACATTTACAGGCAACAAAGAATGAACAGATCTCAAGTCATAGTCATACCATCTGAATATGGAGGAGACCGAGAACGCTCCTTCGTCCTTTTCCTTTTGGAGGAACCTTCATGAGAAGAAAAACACAAAGAGAAAAGATTTAAGTATGAGGAACCTTAACAAGACATGAGAAATGGAGAAGCCCCAGGCCCTCAGTGTCCAACTGAGGGCCTGGGGCTTCTCCATTTCTCATGTCATGTGAGTCTGTCCCTGCAAAATCAGTATGATCTGGCAATGATGGCAAAAAGTAATAGGGGTTTGCGTAATTAGTAATTTCAAAATTGAAATTACAACACATCTAATATGTTGAGATGTATCATTTCTCTCACTCCTGTAATTCTGTTATCATTTTTCAGGTGACTGATGTTCTGAAAGCACTGTACAAACAGCATCATTATTTCTCCCGAAATGGAGGGATCAGTATGCCTGGCTGAACCATCGCAACGGCATAATGTATTGTTAAGTATGTCAGCAGTTTCTGGCGAAAGCTGACCGCGGTGCATAATTTTTTTTAAAGGCACCGACAACTACCGAAAACATACACTGGACATCCATTAGATTCTTTACAGAATTATTAAACACTATTTTTGTGTCTTATAAAAAAGTGCAACTGAGGTAGTTATTAACTTAAATAACAAAGAAAAACTGTATTTTTAAAAACAAATCCCACATCAAAATAATATCAAAACATAAAATCTCTTCAAATAAAGTAAGACTGGCTTGTGTAGCTTTAAAGTTTCACGTTTCTCTTGAGGAAAATCAACATGTCAACGTTCTAAATATATTATAATCTGGCTCTATCTTGGCTCCAGCGTGTTCATCAACAGCCGAAAGCCCTCATTTTCAACGACGGTAATTTCTTGTGCTCTTGCGTTGTTATGGTGGAGAGGAGATGCAAAGCCTCTCGTCAGGGTGGTTTGCCCCTTAGGCAATTTTCGCTCAGGAGGTGGTGTAACGTTACTTTGTTTCTCACTGTGGTGGCGGTTAATATGCTGCTGCATGTTGCTCGTGTTGCCGGTATATGTTAGCAGTCTCTTGCAATATTTACATGTTGTTTTGGTTTTGTCTGTCCGTTTCTCACCAGTTGTATTTGTGTATATGGGGAATCCAAAATGCCGCCACAGGTGATTTAAAACCGCTTGGTGCATCCTCAATTTCAAAGTTGTTGCCTACCGTCGCCACGTCTTCCCTCATTCTGTGCCCCGTACCTAAGTAGTGACGTGTGTCACGTGACTTGATTCGCGATTCATTTTTTCTGTTAACCGGCGCAAATCGTCACACATCTTTACCGATTCTTAATCGCGTCACG
Source organism: Acanthopagrus latus (assembly GCF_904848185.1). Classification (NCBI taxonomy): domain Eukaryota; kingdom Metazoa; phylum Chordata; class Actinopteri; order Spariformes; family Sparidae; genus Acanthopagrus; species Acanthopagrus latus. The sequence continues at coordinate 2,927,280 of NC_051057.1, read as the reverse complement.
ATGCATCGTTACATCCCTACCCATGGGTGCGATGCCCCTGACCACAGTCAGCCTTTGCCGGAAACTGCCGACATACTTCACAATACATTACGCCTTCGCGGTGGTTCAGCCAGGTATACTGATCCCTCCACCACGGGAGAAATCCCCTTTTCCTCCTCTCGGACTCGTAGCAATCCTTTGCCGACATTTTTCTGAATCACTTTCCCGCCGTCACTCTAAGTGTTCCGCGCATGCATCCTAGCGAATCGAGATTGTCGTACGGGCAGTGACTGGCCAATCACTAATCGGTGTAATCTGATTGTCTAATCAATCGACATGCCCTGTACCTGTAAAATAGGCTTACCTGTCTCTCTTCTCTTCTGTGCTTCAAATGGTTGGGAAAAGGAGGGGCTTTGTGGCTCTTCTAAAAAAGAAAATGCCACATAAACATTTATACAAAACTACATTTACAGCAGGGATGGAAATTAACTTTTTTGTCCACCTGCCACTGTGGCTGGTAAATTCTAAAATCTGCCAGCCACTCAACATTTTTACCAGCCACTTTTATATTTAAGCGTTGATCTGTATAGTACCATGCCTAGAAACAATTTTTCTTGTACAAGATATGCACATTGTATTTCCAAATCAGTACTTGTTACCAGAGTTAATCAGTAATTATGTGATACCAACGAATGATTACAGGGGTGAATCTAAGGGTCATCTACTAGGCTGTGAAATCACAGGAAATTAAGTCTGAATAGACAGTGGTTTAAAATGTAGGTTAGAAATTTATATCAATATCTCCCTGTAACTACAGGAATTTACAAATTTCAACTTATTTTATATGTTCAATTGCACTGGACCCACATGAAAGAAGTGGAAATTGCATCATTAGGTGATTAGAAGGTTAGTAATATATAGCAATATCTACTTGCAACTACAGAATTTACTGTACTTCATATTTCCCTATGTTCAACCGTTACAATGTAACGCCACATTTTAATTTACTTCTGTTCTGGTAAACTCCAACAATAGAGTAGCCAGCTCAGCAGACCGGAGCGCGGAGTAATTATTAAAAGCAGTGAAGAGTCCAAGTGAGGGCTTGCTAGCAGTAGAACGGCCAAGACGGACATTTTGACCGTTTTCAAATGTGTGCAACAACTTTGTCAGTTTGAGTTAGAATAGTGATTATATGAATTACACAAAAGACAAAGAATACCTATTTCGGCCATAAGCAGTCATATTGACCGCACATCATTTTGCAGGGTTTCATTGTTACATTATTTGTGCTTCTTTGTGAATTTACTTTTAAGTGAATTATTATTTAGTTGTATTATATCGCCTGGCTACAATCATGGGCAAACAAAAACGGGAATGACACAGTGAGCGGAGCTGTTTAACACCAAGGTGCTGAAGTGATGCAACTCTGTGTACCAGGGGAAGCTGAGGAAGAATGTCTGCATCCTGAGCACTGTATACACTGTGGGCACCTTTAGTGGGGCAAAGGCAAAAGCAGAGTCTGTGATTTACTACAAGAACACCAAGTACAGCAAGGATGTCCTGGACCAGATGCGAGGGCGTACTCCGTCAAAGGCGGAAAGATGGCTGGTGGCGGTCTTCTATATCATCCTCGACCTGGGATCAATGCCCACATCTTATTTAAGGAGCACCAGCAGCAGGAGAGCCCGGAGGAAAGTCCTGCAGCAGCTGCAGAGGAGCTGAGGGCAGAATACATGGAGGGGAAAGCGGCCGCGGCAGTCGGCACAAGGTGGGCAGCAGTGGAAGCAACCACTGCAACAGACACGGAGGCAATGCCGGGCCGAAAGAGCTGCAAACGGAACCAAAAGTCTGACACTTGAAATGCCACAAGCCCGTGTGTGGCAACTGTGAGGACAGCAGAGGTAATCTGCAGACTGACCAGTGATCGGAATGAACCCGCAACAGTGGCTGGTAAACTGAATTCATCCGCCAGCACGCAAATTCACCCGCATTTGGTGGGTGCCAATTTCCATCCCTGATTTACAGGCAACAAAATAATGAACAGCTCTCAAGTCATATTCATACCATCTGAACATGGAGAAGATCGAGAACGCTCCTTCGTCCTTTTTGACGACCCTTCATGAGAATAAAAACACAAAGAGAAAAGATTTTGAGTATAAGGAACCTAAACAAGACACAAGAAATGGAGAAGCCTCAGGCCCTGAGGTCTCTCCATTTTTCCCTGAGGCTCAGGCTGAGCAACACAGGGGGGATCCCTCACCCAGGATGAGCAGATGTGCAATAGATGTGGTATACAGACAAGAAACAGTTCACAACATGGGATAAGGAAAACATGGAAATTATTACACAGGAGCAGGAAAAAAAAAATAGGTTTACCTGTCTCTCTTCTCTTCTGGACTTCAAATGGTCTGGAAAAGGAGGAGCTTTGTGGCTCTTCTAAAAAAGAAAATGCCACATAAACATTATTTATACAAACTACATTTACAGGCAACAAAGAATGAACAAATCTCAAGTCAAATTCATACCATCTGAATATGGAGGAGACCGAGAACGCTCCTTCGTCCTTTTTCTTTTGGAGGACCCTTCATGACAAGAAATACACAAAAAAAAAGATTTACGTATAAGGAACCTTAACAAGACATGGATACAGTCCATGGTGGGACAGAACAAGACAATTATTACACAGGAGCAGAAGAACCGAAGAATGAGAAAACAAGATGGGTTTACCTGTCTCTCCTGTTTTTTCCTCTGATGGCCTTCTGTCTGGTTCTACAACAAAAGATCAAGTCGTGTCTTACTATCAGATGCACCAACGTCATTTTTGTGTTTAGTCCTCCAAATCAGTAAACCAGCTCCTTTCCTCTGCTCCTAAAGCCTATCATGCTCATGAACCAGCCTGCCAACTAGTACTCCTATTAAGATGGTCTGCTCTCCCTACTTTTCCAGTTTATAACTCAGCAATAAAATCAAGTCGAAGCACTGAAGAGAATGCTAACCAATCAATTAATTGACAATGAATAAATTCATACCATCCATGTCTTCAGGAAGCTCGAAAGTTTCCCCACTGTCAACTCCAGCATTGCTTTGCGTGACTTGGGATTCTTGTATCGATCCATCTTTGGCAGACAAAGCCGCTGTTTTGACAGAAAACAAAACATTTTTAATAATATTAAATCCACAACACATTCTTAAAAGTAAATCATGTAACAAATTATGATTCATAACATGAAATCTTTCACATTTCATACTCACTCTCTAAGCCTAAATCTAGCTCATCAAGAGATTTGCCTTTGTAGACATCAGTTCCAAGTTCTATAGCCATCAGCAGCTTGCTCATTTTAGCAAGCTGTAGTGTGTTCTCTGTGAGCCAATAATATTCGCGATGAACGCGAATGTCGTGTCCCATGTATTTAGCAAGCTGGTCCAGTTCATTGTCCTTGAGGTTCATAATCTGGCTCAGTGTAGCCACGTGTTTCCTCAGCTGGGTCGACGTGAGCGTTTCAGGCCTCTTTGCTCCACTTAGTGCTGCATATTTTCTCAAACAGTCTGAACCTCGAATATGGGAATTGGTATTCTGTCTTGCAAAAACATACTCATTACTTTCCAAAATGTCATTCTCCTCACCCCTGTTTTCAATGAGGAAGTCAAGTGAGGAAGTCATCTCTTTTGTAAGAAGCACCGGCACTTTACGTCCTCTGTTTCCTCTGACCACTAACCGGATAAACTCATGACTTAAATCTTTTTCTAGCCTTGAGAGGCACTTCATGATGTCTTCATTTGGTTGCTCTGCGGCTCTGTCCCTGTATGTCACCAGAGGCATTTTTGCTGCCTCGCCTTGGCGTCTTCTGTTGAACAAGATGATTTGGGCAAGAAGGCACTCGCTGAGCGTCTTGTAAGCTGCTGGGTTTGGTCCATTCAGGAGCTTGCCTTTTGCCTCCTCCTCTGTGGACTTCAACACTTTCTGAAGCTTCATGACATCCTCTGTGAGTGGAATCATTTCTTTTTTGTTCCATCTTTCTTCTTCTAGGTTTGTTCGTGCACGGCGTGACACATACAGGTCCCATTCTGCAGCAACCAACCCCAAGAAGTTCCTTACTCGGTTGGCAGCCAAATCATCTTCAGCCTTTACATGTTGTCCTATCAGGATATCACATGCTGCCTTCAGTGAGTGCCCTAATTTTAAAGCAAGAGATGGTGTGTTGTATCTATGTGCTGAGTTGGTGAAACCAGATGCTTTTTTGGCTGCTGCTACCGCTAAGGAAAACTTTGGTGGAACCAAAACATCTTTAAGGGATCGCACTGTTCTGTCCAGGGACTTGGCAGCCAGTAGAAATCTACCTAACTCCCCCATCTTTTGGCTCACATGGCCATCTTTTGTCCGATCATTTCCATGTTTTTTGAGCAGTCTATCGCCAAATTCACATATCAGAGGGTCATTTTTAACTTCAGTTGAAACTTTGTCAATGACCATTCTGCGAACAATTGCAGAGCATCTTTCTGATGACAGTCCTCTATATGGAAGAAGGGATAAAGCAGCACTTTGAACTCTTCTTTTTTTCTTGGACTCAGCTGACACAGTCATTGTTTTCCGACACACTTTTTCATGTCTCCATAGCACAGTTTTTAAGAAGAAGCCATAACATATGTTGCAAGGCAAGTAGTTTTCTGCATCTGTATGTTCGGATGGTTGTCTGTAGGTGACAATTTCACCCTTCCCCTTCTGTAACACAGTAATGTTATGATAGTAATCACCCCTTTGGCGAAGTTGTTCCAGTATTTGGGCCCGTTTCTTGGACTTCTTTGGAAGACATATCACGTGTGCCACTTCTTTTTCACCATCATGTTTCCGCATTAGATGTCTTGCCATCTTGGTTTGAGGTTTTTTGCAAAACACACAATAATGTCTCTTATCCCATTTTCTTTTGTCCCTTTTGTTGCAGGTTTTCACAGTGACGCCGCGTGACTTACACTCATCTCCATCCTCGTCGTCCGTGTCTTTATCATCCTCAGTGTCAGCGTTGTAAACGTCAGTATCGTCTCCATCTCTCTCATCTCCGTCACTCTCGTCACTCTGAATGGGTTCTTCATGTGAATTAAAGTCTTTGGTAGCAGAAACCACATGTTTTCCAGCTTTATTTGGTTGTTTAAGTGTAGATTTTGTTTTACCCTCGGGTTCCTCTGCCTCCGAAGATGAAGGAGATGATGGCACGTAACTGCTCTCCAGATCATGACTAGACTCGGATGCATCGGTGTCACAGGCATCCTGAAAGAAATTAACAGATCAAATAATTTTTAAACTGTTGACACACAGCTCTCCTACAACTGCCAAAAAGTTAATTTAATCCTCAAAATGTCATATTCTAAACAAAACACTAGCACAAATTTAACAACATACTAACAATGCACCATATCACTTAGGCATGTTGTCCTCCAACAGCAACATTTAGTCCTAAAAACACTGACAGCTGATGGAGTTGTGAACTGAATCAATTTACATTTATCAGCTGTTTTACAACACACACTTTATTGTATAACATTTTTAAAAGCCTGTCAGGTTATTGTGCACCTCTTCGTTTTGTTGTGTTTAATTTAATATGAATTGTTCTGCTTTTTATCTGAAACATTCAGTACAAAAAATCCAAACTTGACCCATCTCAGAGCAGTGTACAGTTTATGAAACAAGATGACGGGAAGTGACAGAATTTCTGCAGTAATGGATGAGACCTTAAAAAGTCAAAATTCATTTTTACAACGAGAAAATACACAAATTTTGAGGCGATTTTTGTGCAGGTCAGAGTACATACCACAGCTTCTTCCTCGTCTTGTTCCTCCTTTTTCTTCATCATCTATGGCAAACAGTACAATTTTAATATACCAGTAAACAAAACTCATTGAAAAACATACTATAGATAAACTCAAATTCATCGTTATCAAAGAGTTCAATCAGAAAAAAAAAAGTTTGACCACATGAGGTCAATTTTGACGGCACCTTGAATCAAAAAGCTGTCCACTACAAATATTATACAGATATTATATTTAGTAAGCATATCAGTAAATCACAATTATTGATTGTACATTTGCAAAGACATCCATTTATCATAGCAATTAAATAAGGCAAAACACTGATTACTTGATTAATCAATGAAGTAATCGATATGGATTATCCTACAGAGGCGAAACATTAATTCAGACAGTTTCTGATCTTTATTCTATTTGTGAACATGCAATGAAGGCAGATTTCAGTTTTTTCAGCATATAGAGCACATTAGACCAGATCCAGATCAGAGACTACTGTACCTAGACATCTCAAATCTGGACTGGCTTATCCTACAGAGGCTAAACATTCATTCAGACTGTGCTCCATGGCTAACCAGACAGCTTTCGTTGGACATTAACTAGGGATGCACCAATACCAGGCACAAGTACTTATAAAATTGCCACCGATACCACCACATCGATGCCACTTTACAGAACTTGACTGCAAGGCTGCAATGGGGAGTCACGTCAGCAGCGTGGAAATATTTCAGGAGAATGAGACTACCAAAACCAAAGCAGAATGCGAATTGTGTCCAGCAAAACTCTGGAGAGGAGGGATAAAAATCTACTGCTTACAACACAAGCAACCTAAAAGAGGTAACAGGATCTTCCCGTAGCTATGCAACATTTTTCCCTTAATTAAAAAGCTCAGGAGTAATTGTGATGGTTAACTACATGACTTGTAACTTGTTACACCTGGCGTCTCATTGCTGAAAACCAACCTTGCAACATCAATGTAGTACTCTGCGACACAAACTCGCTCCCTAATCCTCTATCTTTTGTTTATAACGGTTAAAGCTATGGTCTACGATTTGAAAGATTTATCATTATTAAAATTATTTAGATGGTGGTTATGGCCCAACAGTACCACCTACACAATGTGAAGAGTAAAAGGAACCAAATAAATCCATTCTCTCTCTCTCTCATACTCTGCGCCTGTAAAACTGAAAAGAAATTTAACAATAGGAGCCATCAATTTTCCGATCCAAACCTTGCTGACTTTACCTGTGAAACCGACATCTTTAGCTGGCTTGTTCATGTAGCTTGTTGCGCACACGCACACGCACACGCACACGCACACACACACACACACACACACACACACAAACAAACAATTATATGATGAAAACATTAACAGCTGAGGCTGTTGTGGCTAGTAAAGATCTAGTAGACTTGCTCAGTGTTTTTCAGACAACAGTTCATCTAACTCTGTGAAGATCTGATTATACACTGCTTGCGTGGATAGGACTTCCCACCAGTGACCACTGTGATAGCAGAGCACAGTATGGACAAATTGTACCTTCATTGTCTCTTTGGGAGGGGATGCAATGTTTTCCTCTGCTGCAGCTCTACTTTGTTAACCATCTTTCTCTCTGTCTGTTTGTTCCTGCCATTTTCTCTCAGCCCAAGTGTCAAAATATGGTCCCATCTTCCACCACTAGCCTGACAAATAAGCTATTGTGTTGCCATGTTGTGAGCCACCAAAGCAGGTCAACCTGGCATGCCACCCTGCAGTTCAGCTCTTCACACAGATCAAAGAGACATGGTTGGATGTATCCTCCTCGACCCAGTGAAAGAAAAAAATGTACACTATGTGGAAGATAAAATAAAAAGTCGTTAAAGCTGAGTTGGTAAGATTTAAGAAACAAACAATAGCAAGCTAAATTTTGACAGTGTCCAACCAAATAAAACCCACCTCCTAACTTCAGTGCTCCCTCCACGACACAAACACAACACAGACTGACTGGTAGACACAGACTGCCCCTTAGCTTTCACAGGCCAGCAGGAATATGCGTGTTAGGGGCTAGTTCGCTGCATTCCATAAGCTCTCTGAGCTTTCTGAGTCGAATAAACACAACAATATATATGGGCATACATGTGGATGAAGTGTCTGCAGTGTGGAGATATTTTAAATTAGAAAGCGAAAGCATCTTGTGCCCTGAAACTGCAGGCTGTATGGTGTTAAAAGTTCTCTGGAGAAATCAAAGAACATGATCCTCGTAGTGCTTCGTGGTTTCTACAGGTGAGAAACAAGTGATCTGTCAAGGAGGAAGATGATGGCGTCTTCCACTCCAATGCCAGGTTGATAGGCGAACTGGAGTGGGTCCATAAAGGACCCACCAGAGGGCAGAGATGGACGAGGCCCAGCCACTCCAGGGTCTTCATCAGGTGTGAAGTGACAGCAACTGGTCTGTAGCTGTCCATAAGTCCTAGGGTGAGGGAAGTTTGGTGCTGGAACCATGCAGGAGGTTTTCCACAGCAGTGGCTATTCCACAACCCTACACAGCTGGTCTGCACAGGACTTGAGGAGCCTGGAGCTGATCCCATCTAGTTTTAAATTATACGCCTACACGCTAATCTTGAAATAAGATGAAACTATTGGATTAGAGCTTCCGGATGTCTCTTAGATGGGTGAAGAGTAGATTTTACATTGCTTGAATTCTATATTATACTAGAATACTATTGGTTTTACAGTTTTTTTCAGTCGCTAACAAGCACTCACCCATACTTCTGATACTTTTTCTAAACTCTTAACACAGACTCACACCTACAAAGCACAATTGGCCAAATGGATAATTTTCTTCTCAAAAACACATATTGTTAAATATATACTAACTCTTCATTTCAAAATAGAACACACCTTTCTCTGTACAAACTAACTTTACCAAAACACTGGAAATCTGACCCACAATGACATTATGTTGTCAAAGAATAACACTTGTTTTCACTTCAGAAGGTACATGCAGTCAGTCAAAGTACACCAGGCTTCAAAACACTGGCTATTGTTGATATTACTGCATAGACTTGTGTTTGTTTCAGTTTTACAGATATTTGCATGTAAAACATGCAATACAACATTTCTACACTAAATTTCCTGGTTGGGAACTGTATGTAAAAGCATTCCACTAAAAACCAAATCATTTTTTTATTCATTTACTGTTTACTACAAGAGGTACAGTAGATATAGGTACTGTTTACAGTGGGATAGAACAGAACACTTTTACAGTACTGCTTACAGTAAAGTGAACAAAATATCCATGAAACACAAAAGAACATTCTGAAAAAGAAAAAAAATGCAAAAAGCTCAAAATAATAAAAGCACAACATTTCTAAAGTAATTATCTAATCTCTGCGGTCTTCAGGGTTAGGCCACATGTTTTCATCAACATCGCATCTGATATTATCCAAGGCAATGCACCTGGGATAAAAGCGTTTAGTATGACGGATCCACCCTTGGCAGTTATCAGCTGTGATTTCCCTGCAGCCAGCATCCATGGCTTCAAGGAGGGACATCTGGTCATGTGGCTGATGGTCATAAACCTTCCACCTCCAAGCAGAAAAGAACTCCTCTATGGGGTTGAGGAAAGGTGAATAGGGTGGAAGGAACAGACGCACTAGTCTTGGGTGGGCTTCAAACCATGCTGTAATTGCTTGGGAATGATGGAATGCCACATTGTCCCAGATGATCACAAAGGTCCTCATGTTTTCACCTTCTTGATTCTGCTGTGGGATGAGGTGATGGTGGAGATCATCAAGAAAGGCAAGGAGGCGCTCTGTATTGTAGGGTCCAACCTGACATCTGTGAAGCAGCAATCCTGCGTTTGAAATCGCCGCACACATTGTTATGTTTGCCCCTCTCTGTCCTGGCACATCAGCTGTGGCCCTTTGTCCAATAACATTTCGTCCACGACGACGCCTTTTGGCCAGATTGAATCCCACCTCATCAAGGTAGATGAACTCATGAGGTGCCTGGTTGGCCTCCAATTCCATAACTCTCTGAAACAAAGTTTCAAATGCAAATCATGTCATTACTGTACACCATACTATGCTGTAACCAATTACAGTGCTGTACTGTCTAGGTTACCTGCTTGCAAAGTGCAAAGCTTTTAGAATTGAAGATTGAATTGAATATTCACTATACCTGGATGTATTGTTGCCGTAGCTCTTTGACTCTTTCACTATTCCTCTCAAAGGGAACAGTGTAGAGCTGCTTCATCCGCACTCTGTGTTTGGATAATGTCCGTGCAGTTGTTGTGAGGCTGATACTGTCAACATTTTCAAACATGTCATTGTCTTCTACAATCCGAGTTTGCAGTTCATGGAGTTTTATTGCATTATTTGCAACTACCATTTCCACAATGGCAAGCTCTTGATCATTATTGAGGAGCTTTCCTCTTCCCCCAGAGGGAGGAAGACGTTGCATCCTTTAGAGGGACAAAAAATTCTATGTTAGCGTTTCTGTATGGCCTTACTGTATTGACATGTCAAGTGAGAATACAAATAATCCATGTAAAATGCAATACATACCTGTTGGTTTGTCGAAAAATGCGTACAATGGAGGCAACTGTTGACCGCCTCACATTGGGCTGCACTCTTTCACCAGCCTCTCTTAGTGAAAGACCATGGTTGATGACATGGTCAATGATAGTGGCACGAATTTCATCACTGACTACCGTTCTTGTAGCCCTTGGAATGCCACCACCACGCATTCTTATACCCCTACCTTGCCCTCTCCTTGGGCCTGCTCCTACACCTGCCCCCCTCACTACACCTCTCACTGCACCTGCCCCCCTCACTACACCTCTCACTACACCTGCACCTCTCCTTCGTACTCTTCCTCGTCCAGACATTACAATGTTTTTCTTTTTACTGCTTCCAAGAGAAATCACTCCTCAAAGTCCTCCTTTTATAGTTATCAATGCAGCTGAAATCATTGGAATCAGCTGTAGTTGGCCCAATTTACCCCACATAAATCAGCTGTGTGTCAATTATTCAATTGCTAGTTCATTATCAGCTGAGATATATTGTTTTTGAACTTATATCAGTGCAGAAGTAGAGGATTTTATACTGTATCTAAGGTTTGGAGTATTGTTTTTGCTATTGTGGCATGTTGTGTGTTAACATTTGTAAATAATACAAAAACAATCCATAATTTTGTTGGGAGGTATCGCGTGTCTCTTAAGAAAATGTAAGCATTGTGGAAATGTGTTCACTGACTGCATATTGTGTGAAAACGACATGAAATGTGTGAATGGTATGGCCACAGAAGTCCGATGCTGTGCTAATTGTGTTTAGAGCTTCGAAAATGTGTTAACTGATTGGACAAACGCTTGTTAGTCACTGAAAAAAACTGTAATACATAGTATGATAGTTGAAGCAATTTGTAATGAGGATAGGATAATTGCGTTTGAGATAAACATTTCATAGTATCATACACCAGAGTAAGTGTTTGCAGAGAGTTGCATAAGTTTTCATGTATATGTATATTTTCATTGTCTGCTCATTACAGCCCCATAGTCTCCTCACTAGGTTTTCTTTAATGTTGCTCCTCAACAAGTAGCTGAATTTCTGTTCTGCTCCAGTCTGGTTTTCTTTTTGTTTTAATTTAAGCAACAGCCAATTTTATTAATCAGTCTCTGTTTATATGTTATAAATTACCCGATGCTTGTTTCACTTCGCTGTTAGGACAGAATGAGGGAGTTGCTTGATAAACATGTTACTGCTCAGGCTCAGCAGGGGAGTCCAACAATAAGACGAATTGCACAGCATGGGCTGCAACAAGCCTAAATACAATCATACAGCTATTCCCAGTGTAATCCTCAGCAGTTTGGGTTGTTGGAAGTTCTCTGTACACCATAAAGTCACAACACCCTGAGGCAATCCAACAACCAATGTTCTGTTTTCCACCAGCAACAGCCCTTTATTGATCCTTTTTATGTATTTAATTTTGGAACTCATTTCCTGTGCGACACATCTGGGTTACTGCGGTGAGCTGAGATGAGATTTAAGAACTGGAGGAGCTATTGGCTGCTTCCGAAAAGAGAGTGTATCAAAAGAGTAAGACTGATCCTGGATATAAAAGCGAATATCAGTATTTGAGCATTATGACAAACTTATTTTATATTCTATATGATATAAATATTGATATTATAATATATTTTTAAGTGTTACATTTCTGTATGAATATGTACACTGCATTGTCTGCAGACTCATGGATGTTGGCATTGGACACAGTAGCCCTCACAAGGAGTTGCCGCATTATTTCCGCTGTGGAGGTTCGCCAGTTCTCCGCCGTTATTTGTTCACACAGAACCAAGCAGCTCTGGCGTAAAAACGAACCAGTGTGCAATTCACACAGAAAACCGATGATTCGGATCCTCAAGAGGCGTGACAGTGTGTGTCATGATGATGACGTCTGTGTGTCTTTTTCAAAGTGTTTCCCTGGTGTCCTCCTGTTAATCTAAACATGTACCCACTGACTGTTTATAATCATATGGATGCAGTTATAATATGTGGTGATTGAGATCCTGACCCACCAGACATCCTGGATTGTAATTGAGATATATTGATCAGAAATAGAACAATCAGTCTTATGTTGCTGTTGTTATTTTGAATACGCCATCTTGGTTTTCTGGCATCCTCTGTTACCGTGGTTACAAGCCTGCTCATGCACAGCAGGCTCCTCTGTGGGAGGGGCTTTGAAGGCAGGGCTGCAGCAGCAGAGAGGAAGAAGGAGGGACCTGGGAGCTGTATCATTCAAATGTTCTGAAGTCCACTTTTTTTCTTAACACTCCAGACTGCAGCTTTAAGCAACAATTTTAGGTTTATTTAATTGTCATTTATATACCACAGGGTTGTTCCACAAAATGCAAGTTGCTGTACCTTTATGCAACACAGGAAAAAATATTTTTTTGTATAATGGTGATGTTGCGGTTGAGTACAGGAGTCTGAGTGAAGACGCTGCTTTGTAATCTGGTGCTATGGCAGTTAAAACTTGGATACATTTTGCCCGACTGCAGCCATAAACAGTGCCACTACCACCAGCATCTGGACCACCTGTGTATTCAACGTCAATGGCAATTTATTGATCAATAAAAATGTCTTGCAGTGATGTTGATTGTGGAAATGGAGGGCTCATTTTGATTAATTTTGTAACTAAAATTGAAATTGCCGATTCAGCCTTTTTAATGTCTGAGATGAATGTGATGATGTGACGTCCCGCTCTCTGTATTGTACTTGCCACTTGGCACTGCATCGGCCACAGTAGTAAAATCTCCCTTGTGTGTTATCACATTGGAGACATGTGGGGGAACGTTCATGTCACTGAGGACTGAGTGCTGCTTCATCTAATTTGCTCTCAAACACTATCTGCTCCCACTTCACTGCGTTAGCTTTTAATTTCCAGAGTACTGAGCACTTCTCTTTTTATTACAAAAAGAAGCTAATAGAGTTCAGTGCATAACAGTGCCATATTAGTAAATGTCGTATCAATTTCATAACTATATCAAAAAAATGCATGTTTTAACTTGCATGTTCATCTTGTTATCTTTGAGAAGATATCCCCACTCTCATGGAGAGGGCTGCTGTGTATGTTGCCTGCCACCCTGAGGCAAGACATGTCCCTGCAGTATGATACACCTCATTTAATACGCTCTCCTCTCTCTGCCTCCAGCCAGCTCCTTTCTTCTCCTATCTCACCTTCCTTCTTTCTCTCTTTCTTCTCGACACCCTCAGCCTATCCTGCACTGCGTTGTTGCAGGGGACAGAATGATAAAGCGGAAAATCCTCAGTATACTACTACAAAGCAGGCTGTATTTTTACAGAAGGGGATGATTTCAAAGACAGTTAATTAAAGGCACTCTCCAGCCAGCCAGTGTCAGTGCTCCGTGCTTTCTGAACTGAAGCCAGCAATAGAGAAAGGAGGGTGCAGTGAGGATGCAGGGGGGATCCTTGCTGAGTGCACTGCTCTGCATGGCATTGTAGCCTGGAATCAGATTAGACACAGAACATGTTTGTTCATGGATAGATAAATAGTTAAATGCTTGTATTTCCTCAGCTTTTTGAGAAATAGGTGTGCAACCTGCAAGTTTACAGATTAGTTAAAAATGAACTTTTTTTTAATGTTACTACTTGATATTTATTCAGTATCACTTTACTTTTTTTTCTCTTGACAACACAGTATGGCCTGTTTAGGTTTAAGTACAAAACGCCCCTGGCTGGGGTTTGGTAAACATCACGGTTTGCCTTGAACTAGCATACCTGCTTTTGTCGCCACAAAAATGACTGGAAATCTTAAACTACAGGCACTGTGGCTTGTACTAACATGGCCACCAGACAGATAGATCCACAGTTCCCATTACAGACTGCCACAGATCAGGTCCATCCAATCACATGAAGACAATATGATAAGAGTGACTAGATCTGAATAACTTTTTGTTTTAGGATAAATAAGTCGATGTTTCATCATTGTCTATTAAGTACACTTGTGTTCCTTACTTTGACTTGATGAAGAACGTCTGGGGTTGAAACATAACAATCATGTCCACACAAGTAGTTAGTATATTTACCATGTGTATAATTTAGTTTCTGCTTTTCTGACGCCTTTCATTGGACTGCACCAATGAGCTTGACTAGTTACATGCCTGCAAACTGTTAGCTTGAATATTGAAATTAGGGCTGAAAGCAAGAGCAAAGCTGTTTTGTCGTCTGTCAGTATGAGTGGTTAATGCTATTTGAAAGCCATTCTCCTGATGTCATTATCCTGCTTTGACAGAGTCATGTGGAAGTGTGTCTGTGGTAGGGTAGGGTAGGATAAAGGCCCCCCACACACCGCCCAGACATCCAACTGCCTTATCCGACCACTCTCCGACCACTCTGTTGCCTCTTGTCTGACCTGTTCAGCACACTGTTTCAACGTGCTGCCTGCTGCACAGTAGTGTGTACGTTCTGAGCTTGCGCGAGATGCAATAAGCTGGTGGCTCTAGTGTTAAAGACATTGGACGAGAGGTTTTTGCACGCAACTCTCTTTACTTTCGATCAAAACAAAACGTAACGATTTCAGACAAAAACCGCTGCATACTAAACATGCACTGAGGCATTACCAAACGAACACAGATGAATTCATCCTGAACAGACATAATAACAGTCAGTTTCATACCAGCACTCCAAAACATGAAAACAGGGAATGTAGAAATGTAGTGTGTAGAAAACCAAAGTGCACACAGTATTCCACCCTCCCACACATCATGCTGATTTGCTAGCACACCGCCAATCAGAGAATCATATGGCTCCGACGTCCGACAGCCAACCTCCTCAGACTTCACATGCTGAATCGGAGCAGACAAAGTCCGAGCGGCTCCAAAAGCTTCCAACGCAGCTGAACACGCAGCTGAACACATCGAACATATTTGTTCCCGACCTCGCCTGAGTCTCTCCAAACGCTTCAGACGTCCAACAGTTGGGCCGGTGTGTTCCTGCCTTAACAGAGCTTTGGCAGACTTGGGACCAGGCCAGTAGGGTAACATCACGCACAGCCACTTGAGAGAACTGCTATTGCAGGGTGGACTGGCTGTCAGGAGTACCGGGGTTTCTCCCGGTGGGCCGATCAATAATGGGCCGATGGACGGCTGTTTTTTATTTTATTTATTTATTTATTTATTTATTTAGAGAAAGAGAGAGAGAAACAACAACACACCAGTGCACCAAAAACAGAGTAACAAAAATGGAGAATGTGAGTAAAAAAATTGCAAAGGCTGTGCCGAGAAATGAAGGGAAAACAAAAGAAAAGCTCTAGCAGCACAGGCTAAGAGTAAAAGAACGTTTGCTGCAGGGGCCAGCCTGGCCAGGGCTAGCAGCACAGATGCTGCTGCTTCAGCAGGTGGTGTCGGGTTACACTGGATCCAGTGTGTACGTTGTGAGGGACCTACAGCATTACTGACCCGCCTCCAGCTATTTCATTCACAAAAACAGGGGCCTGTGGCAATTCTGGACAGCTGTTTCTTTTTTTCTTTTTTTTTTTCCTTAACAGAATGTACATTAAGTAACGATAATGATTTTTCTACAAAATTGACTCAAGCAAGAATAAATGTGCTGCATTGAAACTACTCCAGAAAGTACAGTTTACTCTAAAAAGTTACTCAAGTACAAGTACATGTTACTTCCCACTTCTGCACGTCATGCTGGATTTGCAGCTTTTGAGTGAAGCAATTTATTACATTAACATTGGATGAGGGGAGACTCTGGTGAGATAGTTGTCGCTTTTCATGCAACTGTAGCTATCTAAAGTAGCTGACATGTCGGTGTTTCACTGACCCTTGTCTGAGTAGAGAAGATGTTTGTTCTTCATTTGCCAGCAATTACATCCAGACTGTGTTGTTCCCCTGCTGTCCAGCCAATGCGTGGTTGGCCTAAAAATGCGTTTTGCGTGCAGAATGTCATTTCTCAATATTAACCTTAATCTGTCTTTATCTTTTACAGTGTGTTGAAGCCAAAAAGTACTGCTGGTATTTTGAGGGTGGATACCCCATATACTTCATGTAAGTACCACGATGTTTCACTACTACAACTTGAAACTAGTAAATTCATTTAGCCCATGGAATTAGATGCTACACAGGACACTTCTGGGGTTCGTTTGGCTGCAAGTTTATTGCTGACATAAATTGGAAGAGGTCACTTTTAACAGTGTCACAGCTTGTTTGCAGCTTTGTACCCAAAATAATGGCAACAGAATTGACAAAATACAAGATATACAAAATGCACACAATACCGAAAATATGGCAAAATACGGCAGTGGCACATAGCTAATGAACGACAACAGATAATACATCCTGTCAAATACATATATTACATCAAAAACCATGACCATGAACACAAAAGATTACCATGGAAGGTACAATACATTTTTACAGGACACTTACATTCTCCTTTGTTTCTCCAAAGCCATGTGGAACTTCCCAGGGCTTCCACAAGTTAAAACATTCACTCAGTCACCTTTAAACAGAGTTAAATAAAATGTAAACCAGTCACTCTCATGACAAAGTACAAGCATAGAGAGGTTTTGTTCACTCGGACATTAGCATGCACATTAACAACACAGTTGTCGTGGGCGCAACCTCAAAACAGTAGGACACAAACTCCAACAGAGCATAAAACAAATCATCTTGTTCAAATATCAACAATTAAAGGTCCCATATTATGAAAAACACATTTTCTCTGGTCTCTACATATATAAGCTGGTCCTCCCTGAGCCTGCCAACTCCCAGAATGAGGAAAACAAGTGATTCCTGCAGGGTCTCTGCAGCCCACCCACTGGTAACACGGCGCTCCTACAGGCTGTTCAGATTCAGCTGAGCATTAACTGTTAATTTACATGTAAACATGAATATTTAACAGTATTTTACAATTATTTTAAAATACAATAAGATACTATTGTAATCCACCGTATATTTACAGCAGTGCATTACAAGTACTGTTTTAAAATAATCATTTTCATCAGTTCATCCCCGAGGTGAAGTTCAGTGTGTCCAGCGGTAAGATAGCAATGTTTCACAGTGTTGTCGCTCAGAGTTAGACATGCAAATTACTCTGTTGTTGGATGTAAAAATCAACATCAGCGCCTATATTCTGTCCCAGCTACAGAACAACAGAAGAGACAGTGGTTGCATTTCATTTTTAACGACAACGTGCCGGCTGCAGTTCGTGTTAGCTTGTATGTGTGTACTGACCACTTCACACTGGACTGCTCAGTAACGAGGGTCAGTACAAAGCTGGCTTTGCCTCGACACTGACCCTCATAACTGACCCAGTAACTGCAACCGAGCCACAGGTAAGAGTCATTGCAGTTTGATTGTATTTATAGTTGCCTACGAGTATGGTGAAGTCAGCTGGAAACTAGTTAGCTCCACTTTGGTCCGCTATGCAGTTGCGTTTGAAGCGAGTTTAATGTTAATGATATTACGATGGAGCTTGATTGTCACAGTAAAAATATTATACAGACACACTAACCATTCTGAAACATCCTGCTGCAGCCACAGAGTCTGTACTTCTTCAGGAGCCTCTCCTTCTGGGTCCCATTCCGGGTCAAACTGATTCGGTTGAACGAAAAAATCTCCCCGAGCCATAGCATACATGTGCATCCACCGTAAACATTAGAGCATGCTACTGCTAACGCAAGGAGCATCCTCTCCCTGAGGGTGATGTAGCAGGCAGGGCTCTCCAAGTAGGTGTTGACAGATGGAGCTCATTAGCATTTAAAGGTGCAGGCACAGAAACAGACTGCTCTGAATAGAGCTCTGTAGAGCGACTTTTAGACAGCTGAAATTCAGGACCACGGATGGGTTTGGGGCAATGCATATCGAATACAGAGCTGTTGGACCTCTGATAGCTGTGTGAAATTGATGAAAAACAGTATAATATGGGACCTTTAATGCTTTTGACATGTTTATACTGTACCTGGATATTTTACAAGAAATATGTCCAGTTACCTACTACTTCACAGGACTGCCCGCGACACTGCTCTCCACGCTATCTCCGCATTGTTCACAAGTAAACCAGGAAGAGAGACCATGATGCACTTTGTGTGGTCATATTAACATTACTCAATACTGCTGCCTTCTGACCATAATCTGTAACGTGTGCCAATGCACTTAGACATCTAACTCAGGGGTCACCAACCTTTTTGAAACAGAGCTACTTCATGGGTATTGAGTCATACGAAGGGCTACCAGTTTGATACACTCCTCTGAAATAACACATTTGCTCAGTTTGCCTTCACTTATATATGATTATTAATGATTAATGATACTCATCTATGTGAAGACACTGATCATGTAAATGATTTCTCACAATAATTATCAACAATGACTTAACAAGGTTGGAAACTGATAATATCAATATTCAATTTTCATTTTTAGAACAGGTCCATGTGGTCCTTGGGGGCTACCTGGTGCCTGCAGGCACCGTGTTGGTGACCCCTGCTCTAACGTATCTTTTACTCACATTTGAAGGATGTTACACACAAAATGAAATAACAAAACCACATATATTGACATTTATGAACCCTGGGAACTACATTAAACCTAAGTGGGAAATCCTATAACATTCATAAATGATGCACATGGCTGAGTTTCTTGGAATTTGGATTAAGTTGTGCTACATTTACAAAAGTGGCCTCTTTGTGGGCTGGTATTTAAAGTAAAAAGCTAAACTCAACATTTTTAAGCACTATATTGTAGGCAACTAGACTTGTTTTGGTGTCTTAAAGTTTCATCTCTCATCCGAGATGCTTCTTCAGTTCTAACTAACTGAAGGGGAGTTACAGGCTGCTTTGAAACTCTGTGTGTGTTTGTTCTTACAGAGTTGTTAAGGACACGTGTGAGCGCTGAGTTTCAGAGGCCCACTTGTGGTTTGTTGGTGAAACCAGCCTTCATGAGGGTTACTAAGGCTAGATGAGCCCAGGTGTATAAGGTTTTTAAGCTGTCTGAGGAGGGAACTTAGTACAGCTTTGTAGGTGGGTGGTAAGTAATGTCTCTTAGGCCACCTCTGTTCAAAGACTATTGTTCCAGTTTGACATAAATGGACTATTGTACTCTTCTTTCAAACCATCTGTCTTCTCTGGGCAAGATGTTTACACTGTTGTCCTCAAAGGAATGTTTTTTCTCCTTCAGATGTAAGTGGACAGCAGAGTTCTGACCTTAGAAGGTGGGCCTCCTGTGTTGTGTCATTTGTTTATGGAAGTGTTTCTTCTCCTTACTGTATAAAACGGTGTATTTCTGGCTGCATTGAACAGCCAGTTGCCTACAATACAGCACTTAGGATTACCATGACTCAGATGACTGAAAACCTTCATCAACATTAACTCTGCATTGAGCTGCAGAGTATACTATATATGTGTTCATGTGATTTTATCAGTGTGGCTCTTCAGATCTGCCCCAAGTGTAGGGGCACCAAATTTGGTGAAATTAATATCTTTGGCATTTTTGGTGCCCCTTATGGATCAGGCTCACAATGCCTTGTAAAAAAATAATTTATTCATCTGTTCCCTATTTATTTATTTCATTTTTAACATATCTTTTAATCCACTTGGACCTTTTCCATGATGCTGTATTTCATATGCTATTAGAGTTTTACAGAGAGGATTTGAGGCCTTGTTGTTGTGTTGATGTCTTCTCGGAAAATAATCAACTGACAAAAATTCTTCTGGTGAAAAACATTACACTTTTGTCTCTGCTGTGTAAGCATCTGACAAGCCATAATGCTGACACTTTAAAGTTTTAGCCTACTGGTAACAACATTTTCCCAGTCTCAAAATTGCATCAGGCCAGCCTGTGTTGCCTCACTCCTCTTACTGAATTGATAATTCATTTATTCATATTGTCCTTGATTTGCGGCCTGCAAAAACAAGTACAGTGGGATTAGCATTGTAAAAGCAGTGTTTATTCAGTTCAACACTAATTCAAAATCAGGACACTACAGGTATATAAACAAATAACTTGGTAAATAAACTGACAATACTTCAAACAGAACAGAAAAAGAGATCATCCAAACAAATACTGGATGAAATAGATGAAATTAAAAAAAGAATAGATTACCTAGATATGGAGAAAATAGACAGGGAATTAACCAAGCAGAAATATTATGATAGTGGACAGAATTGTATGATACTATGAAAAAGACAAAAAATGAGAAATTTCCAGGAAGTGATGGATTCACAAATGAGTTTTATAAAGCATTTCAAACTTTATTAGTACCTCTGCTATGTAAAACCTGTAACTGGGCGCTGGAGAACAAACAATATGCAGATACTTGGAATTCGGCTGTTATCACAATAATTCATAAAGAAGGTAAGGAACCCATAGATTGTGCTTCATATCGTCCAATATCTCTATTAAATGTAGATCATAAATGACTCACTTCAATTCTTGCAAATAGACTTAAAACTATTATTCCTAACATTATAAACCCTGATCAGAAAGATTTTGTTTCAAATAGAACTCTGGGAGATAATGTTAGAAGAACCTTAAGTATGATAGAAAACTCTTTAAAGACAAAACAACAAGTGCTCTTTCATATTCGAGGTGTGTCAAAGTTTTAGATTTAACTAGAACTGCAAGCAGTTATGAACAGGAGCCAAGCACCCCCCCGCGCCTACTCGGACCCTGCGCACTGCAGATCCCACGGAAGTTGGCCCCAAAAGATGACAGGCTCAGGGCAAAAGTGAGGACACAGGCCAACGCCTGAGCCGTGGTATTCACTGTAAGGGGAAGTGCACTGGAAGTGCAAAAGGCTGAATGTGTGCCAATTTGGATGCGTTGTACTAAGCCACGCCCACTTTGACCAGTCATGACCACCTTCAAGACATGGCCTCAGGATTGGCCCTACATCATACCAACCAAATTTCGCAAAAATTGGTGTTGCCGCTCAAGAGATATAAACATTTTATATGTTATGCATATGTGCATATGTGTTATGCATATGTGCATATGTGTTATGCATATGCATCCATGATAGTGCCACCTAGTGGAGATATGTTAGTTAGGTGGAGGATCAAATCGTCTGCACAGATTGCTAATTCTGAGCAAAATTCTTTTGATAACTATAGATCAGGTCCAGTTGAAGAGTGTACGTGCCAAGTTTCACACAGATGGGACAAAATCCTAAGGAGGAGTTTGAAAAAGTAGGTTTTGCATATGTTGCGATTTAGTGAACGAAATGTGCAGCAGAAACCCAGCTCTACACAGGGAACATATAGATACAAGGTTTGCGAATGTGTTATTTAAAATGTGGAAGTTACAGGCAAAAACGCGATTGCATCCATGATAGTGCCACCTAGTGTACATGCAAAATTCTTTTGATAACTTTAGATCAGGTCCAAAATCCTAAGGAGGAGTTCAAAAAAGTAGGTTTTCCATTTATTTTTTTTTCTTAATGTGTGACATACGGTGTGGGAGTTATAGGCAAAAACACATTGGCCTAGGTTATAGCTCCCCCTACAAGCAGATATATGTAGTTTTTTGTGTATGAGATATTTGCAGGCGTCTGGACCAACCCTCCAAATTGCACCACCCTCCCTTGCATAGTTTATCCTGCAGTACCACTTTAGCCAGAGAAAAATAAAAATAAAAATCTTTACAATTACAGTAGGGTTCCTAGCACCACTGGTCCTAAGAAACGTGTCTGCTTGCATGTACGTTCCCTCAGCCCCTCGGGCTTGGCCCCCTAATGATACATTTATTAGCTGGTTAAAAATGATTAAGACTACGAGTAAATGGTATAATATCAGACTCTTTCGATCTTTGTCGGGGAACAAGGCAGGGAGAGCCTCTCTCCCCCCTAATCTTTATTTTGGCCATGGAACCATTTGCCGAATGAATAAGACAAAACTGCAAAATACAAGGACTGTTGGTGGGACAAGAAAATTAGCAATCTGTGCAGACGATTTGATCCTCCACCTAACTAATATATCACAATCCCTGGAGGTTGACTGGACATTGACTGCCCATGTTTACGGCCTTATGGATTACATAGATTTCCTGGTCAAGTGGAGGACCAAGACGTGCGTCAAAAGTGGATGAAATACATAAACCGAGATGGCTTCGAGCCAAACAAGATCACTGTGGTAAGTTTGGCTTTGACTGTTCAATCTGTTAATGCCACAGGTTGCATGCAGTGGGTGTAACATACAGTGTAACAGCACTAGCTAAGTTTGTTAGCAATATCGTCAGCCACAGGCGAAAACAAAGCTGGAGCTTTCATGTTGCAAAGTGTTTTCAAGTGCAAATATGATTTCACAAGACTGAAGCTCTTACGGTACTGCTTTGTATGACCTCAGTCAGTCCTCATTACTTTGCTTTGGATACAATTGTCTGCTAGATGGATAGGTAAATGTACTCATCTAACTGGTCATTGTTTGATTATTCTGTGATTGGTAATATTAACTAATTAAACTACTATGTCCAATAGATAGATAGATCTGCATCCTTGCAGAAACTCAATTTGTGCTGTATAGTACATCTGATACAACAGGAGACTTGTCACAAGAGATTAGACAGGACTGGACAGGACAGGATAAACAACAGTTTTGGCCCCTCACCCTACAAAAAAAGAACAACAATCATATAAACCCCCTTCAGGCATTATGAATAGGATGGTAAAGTGCAACTGTGCATGTTTGACATTAAATAAGAGAAAGTGCAGAGTGCTATTTAAAGTGCCGTCTTGTTCACACTTATTTGAGAAGTACTTACAACCAATGCATCGTTCATTATGTATTTATCTTCATTACCGCTCTAAGGTGTGTGGGATACATTTTCCTGACGGACAACCCACAAAAGAAAACCTGTATCCTGTGTTGCTCATGGGTTATGATTGCAGTGTAAGTAGGTCTCTTGGATAGCCATATTATTGCATCGCATTTTGTTAATTTAAATATGCTTGATGGTTATGTTTAACTAATGCAAAGCTCTCTTTTTTTCTCTTTAGTCAACACTAGCTAGACCTCCCCCCAAAAGAAGATGTCCTCAGCCATTATACCTGAACTCAACTTCTGAACCTGAAGCTATGGAAACAGATGTGGATGTTGGGAATTTGGAGAATATGCCTCTGCAGACGAATGATGTCGGAATCCAGTGGCCAGATCATGTTGACTTTTTGCTCACAACCACTTAATGCTAAATTGACTGTCCATGAACAATTTTTGCTTGTTTTAATGAGACTCTGTTTGGGTTTATTGCTGACTTTACTGACTTGGGTAAATGATATGGGGTGAGTAGAACCACAGCATCTAAAATATTTACATTTTGGAGACCAGTCCTTGCAAGGTTTATGAGGGAAAAGGTGATTGTTTGGTTGCCCAGGGTTACGCTGAACAGAATCAGGCCCGAGACATTCCTCAAAAATTATCCTAAAGCCACATGCATCATTGGCAGTACAGAGGTCTTTGTACAAAGGCCAAAGAACTTAAGAAAAAGATCACAAAATTATAGCAATTACAAACATCATAACACATACAAACTCCTATACTGTATAGCCCCCAATGGCTATGTCATGTTTGTGTCAAAACTTTTTGGTGGAAGGGCCAGTGATAATTTCATCACAAAGAACAGTGGTTTTGTTCATCACCTGATCCCTGGTGATGAGATCTTAGCAGATCGCGGATATCATCATACCATACCATACCATACCATCATGGACATACTGCCTCCAGGAGTGAGTCTAGCTCTTCCTGCATTCACATGTGGACGTAAGGAGGTGCCTGAACATGAGGTGACATCCACACATCGCCTAGCAAATGTCAGAATTCACATCGAGCGAGTGTAATGTTCCCTCTGGTATGTTGCAAAGTGTTGATGAGATTGTAACTATTTGTGCAGGTTTATGTAATTTGCAACCTCAGCTAATCCATAACAGTACTGAATGAAGAAAAAGAAACACCTGAAATGGATGTGTGTGAGTGAGTGAGTGAGTGAGTGTGATGTGGTTAATTTTGTATAGATTATGTCCTTAGGCTAATGAAGGTCACAGTATACCAAATATTACTTTGTATTTCAACAGAAAAATCAACAAAGCAACCAACAGTTTCAGACAACAATGTAGATAGTTGTACAGGTTTAAACCATGAACAAATGTTGAACTCTTGATGTGTATTAAGTTACCATGACAATGTAATGTAGATAATTAAAATGTAAAGTTTTAAACAGTGAACGAATATTGAACTCTTGATATGTGTATTACCAGTAAGTTGTCATGTGCACATTAAAGTGTAGCTACTTGAGCCCACATATTTTCATGACCCTGTGTGCAATTCTTGTTGCTACTGCTGGGAGCAGACACTGAAAGTACACCCTCTTCAGGTGGCGGACTTTGTTCATCGTCCACTGCACAGTGCATTGCCACCTGGACCTGATAGAACCCTATCCCAGATGTTGTTTCCCTCAGAATGTACTTGCCATCACTCTCTTTAACATCATATTTGTTTGATTCTATCATTTTTAATAGACTGCCACCATGTGCTTCAAGCTTTTTTGGTGTGGGACACTTAATCTCAAGATCTGTGCATCTGTGTCAATTATTCATGTTATTCTTATTTTTCTCTGGTCCAGCCACAGCTGACTATTCTGGCCCTTGGTCTCTGTTAGTAAGCTCTGCCTGTCCTGTTCCCCACATTTTACATGATTTTGAAATATTGTGTTGCAAAGTGTGCATTTCTGTTCTGCACACATTGTGCACTCTTTGGGTTGACCTATTTCAGTGTGCGCAGTGTGTGTCTGTGGCTGAGCAGTCAACACATGATGCAAAATGGTTCCAGGAACCATAGATAATCCAACCATGTCTGGCACTGAAAAATGTGCAATAACTTTGTCATCTGTCTCAAATGCAGTAGAAATGACACTCATACACTTTCTGTGACCACTGTGTTATGTCTGTCTATTTTCCACTGTCTCTGGCACTACAATGTCACAAGTAGACTGGTTCCAGGCACATGCTCTGTCTGTGCAGGCTGCGATGGTGTGCAGTAATCAGGCCAATCCAACCGGAGCTCATATAATTCTGCCCTTCAATCAGTGCCCTGAAGTTTGCGTTCTGAAGCTCATCGCATGCCAGGCGATTAATAAAATAATGAATATCTGTAAACAACATTTACGCAGCTAGTAATGACAGCGTTCGGTTTTATTGTTGTCATCAGTTAATACACGTCTTAATACATTATGTTGTCAATAAATTACCTGCATTGGTAAGCTTTGGCCACTGCCTGATGTCATCTACCCAGTGTTCCCTTTCCTTTGCCATTGTTTATTTACCTGTCACCTGACATTTTCATGAGCAGGATGCATTCATTGAAAATCCATTAGAGGGCACCGCCAAGTCACAGTCCGCAGCCACGCAGTAATGGTGGCAGGCAAGATGGCGGCACCCATAGATTTCGCACCAGATTTGTGTATAAGAAATCCAATAATGGCCTGGGCAAAAGTTACAAAACCAAAGGATATCCAAAAGGATTTCATATTTATGAGAGAGATCGCGATGGACAGGGAATTTAAACCAACTTTGAATGACAATACTTTTAAAACCCGATATTGTCAGATAGTTACAGATATAGGAATAGAGACTTTGGAGAATCTAAAATTACCATTTACTATCTAAAATTACTAATTACTAAAAAACTACTATACTAAAATTATATAAAAATCAAGAATTTTATGAATAAATACAAGTGAGAAGCTACCTGGTTAAAGAAACAGGAGCACATAAAACAGTGAAGGCCATAGGCTAAGGGTTGCACAGCTGAGAACAGGATTCCTTCCTCTGGCTGTTAAAATCAGATTTAAAAATATTCAGGAGGACAAAAGGAGAATAAAATCATTTTCCTATATATTATCTTTATCGTGATAAGTTAAGAATTCCTGCTTTGAATGAAATGTCAGATGATGACAGAATAAGCAAATGGATGTTTAATTTTAATACTTATGTGTAGGCTACTTTTGGTTCTAAAGATTAGAGAAGATGTCAGGTTTATTTGTTGTGCTGTCTGTAGTCTGTATGTTGCTGTTCTGGTTTCTGGTCTGTTTGTCTTCTTTTCTGATAATGGTGTCCCGGAGGCCGATGACACAATAATGAAATCAATCAGTCAGTCAAACCAACAAAGGCTCAGAATGTGGATTCTCAAAAGGAAAAAAAAATGGACGCCTTATGGTGTCATTGTGGCTTCTGTTATTTTAATAATTATGACTTAAATGTACTAGAGAAAATGTCAATTTAATTATAATTCAGACTTGCAAGATCAGCATCTGGATCCACAAAATCGGAAATGTCTAAATGATTCGCCTTACCTTCTTTACAAAGAAACATGATATACTGTATGCAGACAGGCAGGTAGTATAGAAGGAACTGGCCCATGGTGCTAATATACTCCTGGTTTTCATTTGATGGACCCCGGGGTCTTCAGGCACAGTGGTTGCTCATCCTCGACATAGCGTTGAAATGCAAGACAGAACTGGGAGTGGAAGCTATGCACTGTCATGCTGGCTATCCACAGTCGTCTATCAAGAGATGCATGCACGCAAACACACACAAACACGTACACAAACACACACACACTCACTAACCTTGTTATTACTTCTTCCGCTGTATCACTGCAGGTTTGCTGCTGTATTCCATAGACCGATCAATCACCTTAGGCCTCTGTTCTGATTATTTAGCTCCCTGGCTGCTGGGCCTGCCATTTGAAATCAGTCTTTTAAAAAATGTTGTTTACGAAGCAGAAAATGTGATAAATGGCATTGTTACAATACACCTGTATCTGTTGCCTCAAGGCTTTTTATACTGAGGGAAATGTCAAAGCACAATAGTGCCCTGCTCTGTGAAGAAGGCAAATTAATTCTGGTCCCTTTACATATTTTTCAGTGAGAAATTATGAGCACTGTGTCTGTAGATTTGTTTTAATGTACACATTTTTATTCCAGTCTTATATAGAAATGCAAAGTGCAAAGTAAAAGCAGTGATTTGTTTTGGATTGTGTAAAATTGAGCCTGAAATCTATGCCTCATGCCATGCAATTCACAGTGCTTTTTAAATTTCTTGCAATGTTGGGAGATATGAACATGGGAACTTTGAAGTGATACTTACACTGGATGTGCCAGAGCTTGATTGTAGCGATGACTTTGCAAGTGCTTTCATATAAATTGCCAAAAAATCACCAAAAGGTGTGTCTAAACTTCACAGTAAGTCAACAAATAATAAAGCCTGTCTGGTTTAGTTGAAAACACAGATTTACAATAAGGCCTCCGCCATGTGCTCAATAGTAAAGGACTATCAAAACTAATGGTATGCGTGCACATGACTTATGGTTAAATAATCTGCAGTCATGCTAACGGCACTGTTAGGGCCTGGGCCCAGAGTTTTTTTCTGAGCCAGCATTTGCTTGTGCAGCCACTCCAAGTGCTTCAAGTTGAAAATCTCTCAACTTTTCAGAAAGATGATGATGATGTCACAGTCTTCTTCTTTTTCCTGACCTAGGTGATAATCACTGTATTTTTGTCTCCAACAGATTGTATAAAATATATAAAAATCAAATGATAGTAAACCACAAAGGGGCAGTGTTGATCATATAGCAGCAATTGTCAAGATGTTGCTGTCACAGAGCACTTTTCTGCCCCTCCAAAAATGCTATGTGGATACGGGGCATCAGACTGTTCTTTGGCACGGCAGTACTTTGAGCTAAATGCTAACATGCTTACAGTGACAGCTGTCATTATACATATATATATATAAGTTAAGTATATTATATATATAAGTTGTATTGCCATGTGCACGTAATCTTGGGCTCATGACCCCTCGTGGTGTAAGCTTCTATTAACTTAATTTACATGGATAGAAAAGAATTTGATGAGCAATACCTTCCGTCAAACATCTGAACTCAAAAACTGTTGTGCTTTCTTGTCAGTTCAGCCTTTTGTCACATTATGACCAGTTTACATTGGGATGATGGTACACGTGGAAGATGCGGTTAGTGTGTGATTAAGAGGCACTGACTTAAGACTCAGTGCACTTTGGATACATTGTTTCATTTCAGATTGTGTCAATGCAGTGAATAAATACACAATTCCCGCATTTTGTCATTTTAGGGGAATTTTGTGGGGGGGTTTTGTGACACAGATTAATAATATGTCATGAGATGATTGTCTTGAAAGTGTATCAGTTATTGCAGAATCGATGTCTCGTGATACAATCATTATTGTAAGCAACGTATATATATATATATATATATATATATATATATATATATATATATATATATATATATAGATATATATATATATATATATAGTGAGGATGAGGATTATCATATCTGTTGTATTTTTGCTGTTGTTGACCTGATTGCCTCACTCTGTGCCTGTTTGTTGCAGATGTCGCTCTTATGAGGACTGCTGTGGTACTCGCTGCTGTGTGAGAGCCCTGTCCATCCAGAGACTATGGTACTTCTGGTGAGTTACATTTCAGGCTGTGTCTACTGTTGTCTCTTACAGGGAGGAACACCTGTTAATTCAGCGACTGCTTCTGTCTTCTGTCTATTTGTTTGTCAGGCTCTGTGATCAATGCGGAGGTGACAGCATGAGGTTTCCAGGGTTGGAATTTATGACATCTGATGGTTTCAGACAGAAATGATGCTATTGGACATCATGATAATTTTTCAGAAAAGAAATACAGATTTAGGGAAGTCTCTTCTCAGGTTCCTGTTTCGCTCATAAACAGTACTTAGTTACCCCTGTATCAGCTGTCCCTTAGCTTCACTTTTTAACTTAACAGCTCTGGCATAATCAGATTGACTGAATCCCATAAGCGAGACTCACAAAGGACGGACATGGCAGTGTGAACTTGTGAACTTTTCAGGTCAATAGATGTATAAAAGTGGATTAATGTGGTTGTTGTTCAGTGCTGCTTACAACACAAATAAAATAGAGATGCACCAAAAAACTTCAAATGAATAAAAATGTGCTTTACTGTCAGTATCTCCCCAGAGGGAACATATTACTGAGCTGCATGTTTCTGTGAGTCATGGCGGTACCTCTGTGTCGGCCTGTTGTGTTGCAGATAATATCTACAAAGCATTATCATCAGATGCTAAAACAGCCCCTGCTGTACCATGGCAGTGTTGATGATGTTGGGTGAGTGAAAGATCCATGATGTCCTTTGTTGTTCTCTCAGGGTGCTGCTGATGATGGGCTTACTATTCTGCTGCGGTGCTGGCTTCTTCATCCGCAGGAGGATGTATCCATCCCCTCTGAGAGACGAGCCAGCCTTCAATGTCTCCTTCACCAGGCACCCTGTCACCACACCAGGTACAGTAGGATTCAGACAAATACGCAAAAGACAGGTGGCAAACACACTGACCCTGTTTTTTTTTTTTGCCATTTAGGCAAATATTAAGAATGGAAATGAAAGAAAAAACATGAATTTTAAAGGTCTAACTGTGTGAGACTTCACACCTGCAGAGCCTGCAGAGAAAACTAACACACAAACACAATTGTAGCAGGGGATTACATCTGTACTCAGTTGAAATAACATTCCTACTATCTCCACATCCAAATTAGGTTAACATACACGTACATCCCATAGTTTATGTTCCATACATCAGCCATTGTTAGAACACAGATCCCCAGGAGAGGTTACACAGAAATGTTACAAAAAAATGCTCTTCAGGATGAACTCCTTGGACGAAGAGTCTGTTTGTTGTCCTATCTATAGGTTTTTCAAACCTCTCTATCACATATGCTCTGAAACCATTAAACTATCACAAGACGAAAACCATGAGAGGCCCATAGACAGAATGTTTTCACTCTCAACACATCTTCTATACTTGTGAAGTTTCATTTGCAAGAATAGTATATTACAATAACAAAGGGACATTCGGGAATTTTCCCTCACAGAAAATATAAAATTATCCAGCTCTAGTTTCAGCAGATATGTTTTTCACTCTTTTAGTAACGTCCATCTGATGGAAAAGTTTGAATTAATGCAGCTTTCAAAACCAGTGATGTCACACCTTGCTTTTAAATTGTACATTAAAAAAAAAAAGCATGTGTGGAGATGCTACAATTCAAAAAGTTCAAATAATGCAACTTGGCTGAGCAGCTGAGCAACCAACAACTCTGTCCAGTTAGTGAGTTTGACAAATCTCAGTCAAATATATTTATCAAGTGCCAGTTCACAACAAAAGTAATCTCATGACACCATGGTTGCAGGTGCTATGGGTGTGCTCCAACACTGACTGGGGGTGCTCCTAGAAATACAGTATGTGCCACATAAACAGTCGTGGATATGCGTGTATTGTTTTGCAAGTGTTCCAGACTGGCATTGCTGTGCCACTGTCTGACATTCACTCAATACAAAAGCCAAACAGATTGAGAAACAACGAGATTTCAATTACATTATTTTTTATTGAAAATAAATGTTGCACTTGAATAACATACATTTTGTTTATTCTATTCCACCACTGTCAAATTGGAATCAAAGGCTTTTAGGAAATGAACTTTAAGGAAAATCTGAATGCACTGACACTGGCGCGACCAGAAAAAGCTATTTATTCTACCACGTCAGATGAGAACTGAGATTGATGAAAAATCTGAAGGCATTTTCATCCACATGCAGAAAAGAATTCAGCATTTTGTACTTGGGCTAGCACAACCAAAACATACAAACATTTTAATTCCACCACTGTCAGATCATCAAACTGAGTTTTATGAAATTATCCAAAGGCATTTGACATGCACATGAAAAAAGTAAATCACATTTTTTTAACATGTGACATTTTTGCTAGTCACAGGGCATTTTTCGATGTTCAAAATCACATAGTTATGTATTTTTTTCATTTTGTTTTTTTCATTTTTCATGCTGATCTATGATTGGCTAAGACACCTAAAATGACGTGCAAAGGGTCGCCGTCCTCCCTTACCAATCAGCAACCAGAATACAAGATTGACAGCAGGTTGGTCCAATAGCAGTTCCCAAATTTCATTCTCACATTTATACAACCGTAAACCAAAAATACTTCTATGTATTTTACAGCTTTCACTGCCAGCCATGCTCGGACAAGAAATATGGAGTTTTCAGCGATATTGGAATCAGTTTCGAAGGAAATATAAGCAAATTTCTGAAAGAATAAACTGTTCAGAGAAATCAGAGAGAGGCAGTCAGAAAGATAATTCATAGTTGTCGTTTCGTTCGTCCTGCTGGAGGACATAACGTTAGCAGCACGACCAGGACACAATACAGAGCAGCAACACAGTTGTTTTGGGCGATTGTGATGAGTGATGAGTGTGATGTCATGTGCTGTCGTGAAGTATGTGCATTGACTGCTGCGGTAGCACAGTAGGTAGAGCAGTTCCCTGCCACACAGGTGACTGGGGATTGAATCCCAGAAGGGGTGTACATTAATATTTTGCCATTTAATAAAATGTTTTTTAAAGACGTCTTGTAAGTCATTGTTTTATTGCTTAATTTTCATTGAATATAAGAAAGTAGGGATAAGTAGTTGACTTGTATAAAATAACATGACACTGTGGACTGGTTTTCCTCCTGTCCTCCCCAGTTTTTTCAGTCACCAGCCGCCACTGGTGAGGAGGCTCCATGCAACCACACAATATTTCCCTAAAAACCCTTCATTTAGTGGCTACCATTTTCGCTAAAAACTTGGCGCTGACATGTCTAAACCAACTGCAGCCAAGCAGTGTGATACTTTTTTCTATCTTGAGTCCAAGACAGACGATTTAGAGAACTGGGGCCAAACTGAAACAAGTACTAAACAGGATAAAAAAAAATCTCAACTCAAAAATAGTCTTTCTACAAGAGACACAAATGATTACTTCAGACATACGCTCCTTGAGTAAAAGATGGCCAGGTCAGATATTTCAGGCTTCCCACAGTACTTATGCAAGAGGCATAGTTATTCTCATACACAATTCACTTCCATTTCAAATCATAAACACTACCCAAGATCCATCTGGAAGGTATATTATAGTTCAAGGTAATATTATGTTACAAAAAATAAATCTTATAAATGTATACAGTTCTAACGAAGACAATCCATCATTTTTTGAAAAGCTATTTCTTACTGTGCCTGCCTTGGAGGGACTTTATATTTTGGGGGGAGATTTCAACTGTGCCCTCGACCCAGTGTTAGAAAAACACTAATTAACAATATGGAAGATCTAAGATTAGTTGAAATTTGGAGATCACAGAACTTAAATAAGGGGGAATATTCTTGCTATTCAAGCTCATATAAAACCCACTCGCACGTTGATTACTACAAATACAAATGAACCTACGGCCAGCATTAGGTGGGAAGCATTTAAAGCCTACATTAGGGGAGAAATGATCAGCTACAAGAGATCTAAGACCAAGCGCTACAAACAAGAATTACATTCACAAGAAAACCAAATCAAAAAAGCTGAAACTGAATTTTAGAATGATAATGACCCTGTAAAATTACATAACATATCTGTTATGAGAGCCAGTTATGATAAGTTAACGACTGACACATTTGCTGAAAGTCTAATGTGGATTAAACAAACATACTACGACCAAGGGGAAAAGGCAGGTAAATTATTGGCATGGAGGATAAAGAAAATACAAGCTGAAAGAACCATAAATAGTATAAAAACAAACAAAGAGATTTTTATAAATTGTTATACAAATCTGAATGTACAGAACATAGAGAAGCTCAGTATACATTTCTTGACCAGTTGCAATTTCCGACTATATCAGAGGACGAGAAAATAACACTAGATGGTCCGTTAACAACAAAAGAACTTGATGAAGCTATAGGAGACATCAGTAGGGGTAAGGCGCCCGGACCAGATGGGTTACCAATAGAGTTTTACAAAACATTTAAAAGACAGCTATTAAGGCCGCATCTGGACATGTATGAAGAGTCATTTAGGAAAGGAACACTAATAACCCTAATATTAAAACCAAATAAGCCCCCAACCGAATGCTCTTCTTACAGCCCAATTAGTTTAATGGGATGTGACATAAAAAATCTTTGCAAAACGCTCTTTGGAAGATTAGATAAACATCTCCCTCAGCTGATTATTGATCATCAACAAGGTTTCATACAAAGTAGACAAGGTTATCACAATATAAGAAGAGTCCTAAATATACTACATGAGAAATATGACGCAAAGGACACAGCAGTGCTGTCAGTTGATGCAAGCCAGGCATCTGATAGGATAGAATGGGGTTACCTCTTTGAAGAACTTCCAAGATTTGGGTTAGGGAAAACGTTTCTAAAATGGCTCCAACTGCTATATACAAACCCAGCCATTGAGATTCTAACCAATAATACCATCTCAAAACCCTTTAGTCTACAGAGATCCACTCGCCAGGGTTGTCCATTATCTTCACTATTATTTACATTAGCAATTGAACCTCTATCTATGGCTGTAAGAGTGCATAAGAGTTTATCAGGTATAACAATTGGGGAGGTGGATCATAGCATCTCTTTATATGATGATGATATCATATTTTTCCTGACAAATTTAAAAAATAGTATTCCTAGCCTAATTAGATTAACTGAAACTTTTGGAGGCATATCCGGATACAAAATTAATAATTCTAAGTCAGTGTTAATGTTTCTCAATAAGGAAGAAAGACATAATCCCATAATAGATACCCCATTTATGACAACTACCGAAGGTTTCAGGTACTTGGCTGTTAAAATCACTCCTGAACTCAGTGAAATGATCCCAACAAACTATGACCGTCTGGTGGATGGTGTTACTGAAGTACTGAATTGATGGTCTAATTTGCCTATCTCCATGATGGGTTGAATAAATCTTATAAAAATGTCAGTTTTACCTAAATTGTTATACTATTTTCAAACACCTCCATTGCCATTATCAAATAGGTTCTTTGATAAACTTAATAAACTATTTGGTCAGTTTATTTGGATAATAGAAAAGCTAGACTCCGCCTTAAGCTACTATATTTGCCTTATGAAAGAGGGGGGCTTCAACTTCCAAATCTTAGATGGTACTATATGGCTTCCCAACTGACTGCAGCATCATATTATTTTTACACAGCGGTGCCCCCAGCCTGGGTAAACATTGAACAGGAGTTCATTCCGGATTTACCATTAAAGTTGTATCTATATTCCTCTGACATAAACACATTAAAAAGCACACAAAAAATCCTTCTCTCAAAAATACAATTTCAATATGGCATGCTGCACATAAGCATGTGGGTGACATGCCAGCACTGTCTCAATTCATGCCTGTTTGGGGTAATACACAGTTCACATCCGGTAAGAAATATGGAATATGAAAGGCATTCAGAAAATGATGGATCTTTACAAAGATGGAGATTTGCTTCTTGCTTCTTCAAATACTTCGAACAGATAATGTGTACACCACCTTTATCTAAACTTGAGGAAGTTACACTTGTAAATTTAGGGGGGAAAGGACATGTTTCTAGATACTACAACATATTGGTTGCAAATAGTCCTGAATCAGCATGCAATAAACTAAAAGTTTGGAAGCTGGATATTAAGGAGGATATTGATGAGATGGATTGGAACGGTGCTCGTTTAAAAGCACAAACACAATAAATACAAGGTTTAAATTACTCCAATATAAGTGGGATGTATATAGGATATAGGATGTATATAACCCCTGTCAGGCTTCATCATATGTCTGCTAATATTCCTGATGTGTGTTCTAAATGCTTGACTGAGAAAGGTACTCTGTTTCACTGTCAATGGGAATGTCTAAAGATCCAGGATTTTTGGAAGGATGTTTTAAAATGTTTGTCAGATTTGTTTAACACCAAAGTTCCTTTAAATGCCGGGCTCTGTTTGCTTGGAATATATCTGAAGAACTTCAAACGGAGTTTGAAACAGGCTAAACTATTGGACTTTGGACTACTCCAGGCCAGGAGGGCTATTGCGCTGTGTTGGAAGAGCATGGAAGCACCATCACTACGGATGTGGATAAAGGAATGCAATGTATTGGTCTGGAAAGACTAACTTACATTGCTAAGGGCAAACAGAGAAAGGATGATGGAAAATATTTATTTTATTTTATCTATATTTTACTTTAGATAGGTGCAAGGGGATGAGGGTGTGTGCGAGAGTATGTGTGTCTGGGTAATGTGGATATGTCCTAAATTGTATTGTTAATATTACTGTTATTTTATGTTTTACTGTTGGGTTGTTCTAAGAATATTGTGGAAAAAAAAGAAACCTAACCTAAGAAACCTAAGAAAATGTGCTAGGAGTCTTTCTGGTCCTCGGCTAATTTACGCTGTTCATTACCATCAACACTGTGGCCTTAAAGGATTCTTCATTTAAAACTTGATGTTAGGGAAAGTAGGGCAGCTGATATAACTCTCTCAGTCTTGAATTAATAGATTTTTACAAAGTGTCAGTCAGCCAAGCAGAAAATTGAATGGAACGCTCCAGTAAAAACCACCATGTAAATCCCAGTTCTAGGTGACTCACCAGAGGAAGGCATAAATATGTGAACACATCCTATAATCATTTCTGACATTTAGCTGTGAGAATATGACATAATTTTGTAAAACCAGGAATCTTAGTGATATAACTGGTGGCTTTGACACAGAGAGAATAGTTGGATGGAATTGATGAATGGTTTTGGTTTGCTGTTAGCTGTCATTCTGGACTGGCGTGCTACAGAGCAAGGACTAATTGATAGTGTTGCCTAAGAATTTTGGAACAACAATGAGAGTTAAAGTAATCCTAAAGGTTTTCATCACATCAAACATTACATTAGTTGCATATTATTTATGCTAAGTCATCATCAGCACAAAAGTGTATTAAAAAAAAAGACAAGCGCTCAACAGCGCCTACGCTTGTGCTTATTCATGGCATTTGAAAACTGCAGCAAGTTTCCAAGTTAACACAAAGGCCTGTTAGATCCTGAGTTTTTCCCCTGTCCAGGAGGTACTCAACCAGCTCTCCGTTATAAAGGGTTAGATCCCTAAACCTACAAGAGGTTGCTTAAAAACTGGCAATTTAAATAGGGATTGCTTAAGCTGGTGGCGAGAAGACTCGCCTAGCTTCTAACTGCCTGAATCCGAACATCTACCCTGCTTCCTCTGGTTTGGCACCTGTTATGGCAGCTCTCCTCTAAATGATCTGTGCACTTGGTATGGTGCTTGGTTGGATTTTAAGGGCTTTTGGTAAACCCTAAGGGAATGTTTCAATTTGGTTGGCTAGAGTAACCTTTAAGAACCTTTAAGATGTTTTGCACACTTAACACCTGACTCTAACTTCCATCAAAGAGACATAAACTCAATGTCTAGACTCAATTGCATAGACTTTAGCAAGGGCAAAGCATATCGGAAGAACCAACTTTAGTCTGTGCTTCTCGGTATATATACTCTCTTGCTTCGGACATTGGCTTGGTTTTATGTCCTTATTAGAACATTTTCCCAGCTATCTCTCCATTCAATCACTAATTGTCCCTTGATGACGGCTAAAGATTTCATAAGGCTTTGTTACGAAATCACCGTCTTGTTCTCCAGGCTGAGGTGTGGCCTTTCCTCTTGTCCTCATGTTGACCTCATTTTTCAGAATCATTTCAGGACTATGTATAATGTCCCTTTCTTGTATTTGTGTCTGGCAGGAGTGGATAAATCTCAACTTTCTTGACACTGTCTCCGTGTGTGTGTACATACTGGTATTTATATTAGACAGGAGTAAATGGATCTCAACTATTTTGACAGGCCAAAGCAATTACCAGCAACGTCACAGAATTTATTGCACTTGACAACCAGCCCTTTCCCGTCGTTGAAAACCGAGGATTCCGCCGGCTAACGGCACATTTGGACTCCAGGTTTTTAAGTCTGATTGGCACAAATGTCCAATCAGTCTTAATTGATCAGATGCTGGTGATCAAAGGTCAGCAGTCACTGAGAATTCACTAACATCATTTAATTACATCTGGCACAAATATCCATTTGGACTCTACACTTTTTAAGATGTAACAATAAAATGCCGTGGGGTAAATTATTAATGTCAAAGGTCAGCATCACTGTAACTTCATAATGTTCTGCAAAAACACCTTTCTGGTCATTATTCAACACTGTAACTCAGGACCAGGAGCAGGTTGTGACCATATTTCACATCAAATCAAATACTGAATTGGTGAAACAAGTCTTGGTGCCCACTTTGAAACAGTGCTGTTTGTAGCTCTCTTCTGTGCTGCTGGGTTGAACATGTGCGAAGCATTCATGTTTTCCAATTTGTAGCTTCTTTGCAGCATTGTCTCCTGTTATGGCTAAAATATTGTGTTATAGCATTTAAAATGATAACTGTCTCTTCATCTTTCCAGTTTCCCAGCAGCCAGGAAGTATGCAGGGCTTCGGGGTCAACGGGATGACAGGTGGTGACCCAGGC
Source organism: Acanthopagrus latus (assembly GCF_904848185.1). NCBI lineage: Eukaryota > Metazoa > Chordata > Actinopteri > Spariformes > Sparidae > Acanthopagrus > Acanthopagrus latus. The sequence goes on along the minus strand of NC_051057.1, from coordinate 2,889,575 downwards.
GTTGCCATGACACATATGATGATGAGCTCCTATCCTCCTCCCCCTTCGTACTGCAACCATCCACCTCCACCCTATGAACAAGTATTTCAAAACAGCGACAAGAAGTAACATCCGCAAAGAGCTAAAAAGATGGAACTTGACAAGGAAAAGGGAAAGAAGGAGGCAGCACGAGGCTGAAGTATCAGGAAGTTCAGATGAAGATGAGGAGGAGGAGCGCCTGCCAATTGTCAAGTGAACTGTTGTTGTGTAAGACTTTGAAACCACATATCTGTTGTACTCTGGAAAAGACAAAATAAGCAGTATCTAGTGCACAGACACACATTCATTCACTGACACGCACTGCTTCTTCTGCAGTGCTTCATTAATTCTTGATTTATGTGGATCCATGTGTACAGTGACTGTGCCACCAGCCTGGCTGAAGTGAAAACGAGGGAGGATGGGCAGGAGGAGGGAGGTTTTTTTTGGAGGGAGGTTTTTGATTCACCTGCTGTCACCTGTCTACTCCACCCCTCCAATGCAGCTACAGCTATGACTGTGCACAGTAGATCAACAAACTCATCATTATTAAAATGCTGGATACTGTTTGGCTTAATAGACAGCGTTAAAACAATTACAAAATATATTCATTGTATAGTTTAAAAACAGAAATGAGAACACATGATGAAGAAGACTGAGAGTCTGAAAAGGACTGTCTACGCACAAATGATTGTTGAAAGCAAATTTCAAGGAAGACACTGACTTATTTTCTATCCAGCATTTTTTTTGCAAGATGGGCTCTTTAATAAATGATGACCTCTTGGTAAATTTTTTATTGAAGTATGTGTAGTCCAGTTATGTAAAGACATAATGAGCCACTCCAGCAGTCTCTGGCTCATTCCCCTGTTAGCAGCACTGAAAGCTTTAGTTCACCATGAGAAGAGTCAGACATGGACAGTGTGATGCTGGTAAAGTGGCTCATTTCTTTCTCTAGTTCGAGTGTCATCTGCTGAGTCCAACGCATTCTCAAACCTAACTGACTGAATAGGTCGATGGCCAGTGATATTTGAAAACAACATGTTTTATGTTACAGTTCCAAAAGCTACATGACTCTTGCAGCGTAGCGGCGACAGGTGTAATGGACCTCTGTTGTATCCTCACAGTTTGGTCAGGTGATGGAAAGCATCGTGGTTTGGGTTAAAGTCACTACGTTACTTTTGTAACAGCAGTTACAAACATAACTATGTCATGTAACTAACTTTTGTATGTGACCTAACTAAATCTAATTAGTAAGTTAAAAGAACTCATTTTGGACTTCAGGTTTCACTCTGGACACTAACAGTGGCCTCTTGATTGGCTGCCCTGTGCTTGTTTGACCCGACCGTCCATCCCCGATTTCCTCCCTATGCAAACTTTGTCAGACTTTGTAGCTCTTTGTAGCTCTTTATCGTCCTTTGACCACCAGGTAACAGGATATGTAAATCTGGGTCGTAATAAACTGTTTTCAAAGTCGACCTAAATGTTCCTTTTTCTGATGTGGACAGATTGGCTGAGTCTTAGTAAGCTGTCACTTTGATGATTGTTATGTTGCTGATGGGATTAAGATTGCATGTCATCAGTTTTACACCACAACCCACTGACATATACGGCTTTTGCCAAGTGCCAATTTTGGTGGCATTTGGTGAGGAAATTAAGAAATCAGTTATTAGCTTGATACTGACTGCTTCTCTTTGCTCATTCACATGACCTGACTTGGTTTAACTTCACCTTATTGTCCTTTAGATTCACATGAATATATACATTTTTCTTTCAAGCTGCTGCAACAAACATCTCAAGTGCATTAAAGGTAAACTACCAAGTTATTTCTCACGACGCATAAGGAAAAGAGTACGGTAAAGTTGTCATGGAGACACCGTTTCTGCTCTCGGGAAACAAACAGTCAAACCTTTATTGCAATTCAAAAATGCCTTTCTATTCAGTTATTAAAAATATACGTGGAACCAAACTGGAATGAGGATGAGAAACCTGTTTTATTAAAAAATCTGCTAAAAAGAAAAGAATTGTCAAGTTGGTTGCTGTGAATGTGGTTAAAAAAAAAAAAATTCAACTATACAGTTTACCTGCCTACAAACTTTCTTTCTCAGCACCATTTTCTTTGCACATTCTAAGGTGTGTAAGAAAGTGCTTCAAATCTAAAATGATTGACATTGTGGGAAATATGTGTGTTTGCATTCCTATTAAATATGGAGCTGGATCTCGGAGGCAATTAGCTTATTTTAGCTTATTATCTTTGATAGAAAAAAAGGTTTACAAATATGTGCACCAACACATATAAAGCTTGCTTATTCACCGGTGGTTTGATCTATTTACAAACAGAAATGTAAAGAAGACAATTTGTATAATTTGGGAATGTAGTGCCAAAGGAAAGGACTGTCTATATATATATATATATATATATATATCTATATATATATAGATATATATATAGATATATATATAGATATATAGATAGATAGATAGATAGATAGATAGATAGATAGATAGATAGATAGATAGATAGATATAGATATATATAGATATATAGATATATACACACATATATGTTTATGTATGTATATATAATATGTATAGGTGTACACAGTGGGAGAGCTGACAGTCATCTACTGCAGGTAATACACTGACTAGGGATAAGTACCCCATACAACCCCAAATCAAAAGACCACAACTATCAGATTAAGGGCACTGCTGGGTGTATTTTTAAGATTAAACATGTATTTATGGATAAGAACTTGACTTAATCAGGGATCTTGTCAGATATATAGAAATAACATTTAGTTTAATTGCTTTAAGTAACTTGTCTAGTGACATACTATGTTAGGCTGCTTTTCATCCTATTTAAAATATCACAATCCTATTTATTTGAGCAAAGCTAGTAGTAGCAGTTGGTCTGAGTGGCAGTGACATGTTGCTGTTTGGTAAACTTTGTTTTATTAAAGATGCTAACAAAACAACATGGTACATACAATAAGCACAGCAGACATTTCAGATAGGTCAGGACCACTGTCTGTAAATACACATGATTAGATGTCATGTTTTGGCTAAAGATTACCAGGGAAATGTATGTGTTTTCTGTGTGACATACATCGATCAGGCATAACATTATAACCACCGACAGGTGAAGTGAATAACTGATAATCTGTTCATCATAGCACCTGTCAGTGGGTGGGATATATTAGGTAGCAATTGAACATGTTGTCCTTGAAGTTGATGTGTTAGAAGCAGGAAAAATGGGCAAGCATGAGGATTTGAGCGAGTTTGAGAAGGACCAAATTGTAAAGGCTAGACAACTGGCTCAGAGCATCTCCAGAACTGCAGCTCTTGTGGGGTGTTCCCGATGTGCAGTGGTCACTATCTATCAAAGTGGTCCAAGGAAGGAACAGTGGTGAACTGGTGACAGGGTCATGGGTGGCCAAGGCTCATTGATGCATGTGGGGAACAAAGATTGGCCTGTGTGGTCTGATCCAACAGACGAGCTACTGTTGCTGAAATTGCTGATGAGGTTAATGCTGGTTCTGATAGAAAGGATGCACTATGGGGAGAAGGAAAGCTGGCAGAGGCCATGTGGTGCTTTGGGCAATGTTCTGCTGGGAAACCTTGGGTCCTGCCATCCATGTGGATGTTACTTTGACATGTACCACCTACCTATGCATTATTGCAGACCATATTCCCTGATGGATGTGGGCTCTTTTGGCAGGATAATATGCCTTACCACAATGTAAAAATGGTTCAGGAATGGTTTGAGGAGCAAACAATGAGTTTGAGGTGACTTGGCCTCCAAATTCCCAAGATTTCAGTCCAATCGAGCATCTGTGGGATGTGCTGGACAAACAAGTCTGATCCATGGAGGCTCCACCTCGCAAGTCCATGCCTCAACAGGTCAGGTCGGTTTTGGCAGCAAAATGGGGACCAACACAATATTAAGAAGGTGGCCATACTGTTATGCCAGATCGGTGTATCTCCACAATTCAAATGATCTGCCAGTTGTCTACCTGGAAGTGGCGGTAGTTGTTAGCTATCGTCACAGTGACACACTACTAGATAAACAAAATGGTCCACCATCCAGTGAGTTACTACTTTTAACAAGCAGATTTTATCAGCAGGTCTGTAAAATGATAGTAAAGGGGGCTGGATGTGTGTGGGACTATTGTCATGATGAAAAATTCATGATTCCCGTCAGAATTCTGTACTCATTAGGCTGGAAAAGGTTTTGAAAGCCAGACTGAATGGCAGGAAAACAATCAGATAAAAAAAAAAAACTGACATCTAATTGAAATATTAATTAAGTCAACCAGCAAATAATCAAACAAGCAGTGTTCCGTCACATGAAAGAGCAAACAAAGTGTATTTGATAAATCCTTATCGCAGCTGAATTTACACACTCATGGTCTGTTATGGTTTGTGTTTGTAAAAAGGGGACATTGGTGACTCATGCATGTACAGAATGATGTGGTTATTCAGCTGAATAACTCAGTGATTGCTCCACTGAAGTAACTTGTGCTTTTTGTTCTCTTTTGAACATGTGTGCTGCACTAAATATCTAAATAACATCTTTTAAAAGTATGAGACTGTGGGCTTCCCTGCAGACAACTCTCAACAGGTGATAGCCTGATTTGCTGTTTGACGCCACTTTAGACTCCACCAAATACATGAAACAGGTCTATCCAAGGGCATTTACAAGTTTCTAACTCCCAACACCACTCTACTAAGTCATAGTACACACACATTCAGGCTATTTTATGTGATTTTGTTTGATAAGCAATATATTTATTAATGTAAATTCTCTTACTTCCATTCACTCTTCCTCTCCTGAAACAGTATGAAACCCCCTTGGGAGGTCTGCCCCCCTCTTTAAAAACCTCTGAACTGGTGATTTCAAGAAGTAGCCAAGCTTGTTGTGTAGCATCTTTTTGTCCCCACAACCCTGCCATTCAATGCCCACTCAACAAGCAGCAACACAATGGCCTCATGCAAGAACATTACTCTCTTTCTTCTAAACCACTCACTTTTTTTAAACTGTGAGATTTGCTTCAGTCAAATTTTTTTTGTCACCTCTTATACTAGTAAAGAATTTGACCTGACCTGTGAATTTTGAAGCTGAACAACTTTTCCTTTCCAAACAAATATCTTAGTATGTTGTCATTATGACTGAGTCTATCAAAGTGAGGAAGTAAATTAAATGATGACATATGGGCTGTAAAAGGATATTTAAGTCCATGCCCATTAAACTTTTTAATAGTTTTTTATGAGATTGTGGAGATTTTCACTCCCGTCCTGGCTCTCCCTGCCATCGAGACACTTGTGATGATGTATCTCTGTCAAAGAACATGACTGTGTAGAGGTGATGGAAGGCCACTGTAGAGACCATGCTACCCGAGTCTGCTTCCTGGCCGCTCACAGGAAACCAGTGGCAACTTTTAGAATGAGAGCAGGGCTCTGTGCAGCAACCAAGTGTCATTATGGCTCAGGCTGTTGGATATTGCGAATACACAGCACAATATTAGAGAAAAAACTCTGCTTAATCATGTAAACTATGCAACAGGTACTGGAATTGTTAAAGCATCTTAACCCTGTGTCCACTCTCTGCGGCTTCCATCCTCTCCCTGTCAACCTCTTCTCCTCCTCTTCTGCTCTGCGGCTTTCAACAATAAATATATCATCATATATTGTGAAGTATGTAAATAAAGTTCACTTCTGATAAAATATGATACAGTGTAATGAATATAGTGGAAGTTGTTTGTTCTAGTATCTATCTATCTATCTATCTATCTACATATGTACACACACACACACACACACACACACACACACATATACTGCTCTGTTAATTCAGAGACCCCCTGCAAATGTTTTCTGAAATAAGCATCTCTACATGTATGACAGCCATTCCATTGCAGTGTCTGTTGAATTCCCACACAAGCACACCTCATTCCGCTTAATGAGGCACTGATCAGGTGATCACCCAAACTAAATCTTATTTAACGAGGAAAAGTAGTAAAACCACTGCTGTGATCATCACTGTCCTCTTGCAATATAGGACAAGAGAGCTAGATGGCAAACACAGTGCTAGTAGTACCTCAAAAGTAATTTGAATGAAAAAAAAACAAAACAGAACAAAAAAAACACTGACCGTGCCGAAAGAGTTGAAAAGAAAAGTTTTGAGTGAGGAAAAGAAGGGTTCAATTTTACTGGCAGATGGATCCAGAAACCCTGTTTCTAATGTTGCTGAAGTTTGGTGCTGTTCTGAGAGTTATTTGTGGCTTTTTGATGGCGATTTATACTTGGACCCATTTAGTGCAGTGTACTGTCGTTGTGCGGTCATTTCTGAGGATGCTAAAACTACGTAAGCTAGCAGTCCGCAAACTTTATCTCTCGAGGGGGGGTCGTACTCGGTGTCAAGGTGTGTTAGAACATGGATTAAATTTACACCGGAATATCCCTTTAATATTTCTAAGACGGTGGTTCATAATAGCATGGTCAAGCAGCAGACACTGGCAACAACAAAGCTACAGACCAGCAGAGAGTGAATATGACTCTCTACTGACTGGCATGACTGTCAACTCATTTGAATGTCATTCAGTAACCCTAGGATGACATCAAGTGACCTACAAAAATAACGACAAATGGCAGCAGGGGTGAAATGCACAGCGAGAACGGTTTGAAACAGGCTCCTAGAGGCAGGGCTCAAGTCCTGTAAAACCATAAGGCCCAACACCTGGTCATCTAATGGTTAGACAGACACCTGGAGAGGCCTACAAGCCACAGTGCTTCGCACCCACTGTGGAAATCTGGTGGGGGATGGATGATGTTCTGAGAGTGCTTCAGCAAGGCTGGAACTGGGCAGAGTCATCTTTGCTAATGAAGCATGAATCAAGCCACCTATAAGGTAATTCTGGAAGAAAACCACAAAAAGGTGTGGATGAAGGACCACCAGATCAAGACCCTATCATGGCCAGCACAATCTCCAGACCTGAACCCCATTTAAAACCTCTGGAATGTGATCAAGAGGAAGATGGATGTTCACAGGCCATCAAACAAATCAGAGCTGCCTGAATTGTTTCGCCAGGAGTTGGAGAGCATGCCGAGATGCATGAAAGCTGTCCACTAAATATCGATGGCTGAATATGAATTAATATGAACTTGTTTTCTTTATTTCTTTATTTGAAGTCTGAGCACTGCATCTTTTTTTGTTATTTGTACCATTTTCTGCAATCACAATATTTTCATTTGGAATTTGGGAGAAGTTAATAGAACAGTTAATTTCACGTAAACACATACTGATCATTTTGAAGTGGTCTCTTAATTTTTTCCAGAGCTTTATATGTATTATGACCCAGATCAAGTGGACTTGGGCCAGAAATATATAAATCTATAGCATAAGTGAGACAAGTACAACACCATCACTGACTAAGAATTAATATAAATGTATAGCTTGAGATATCAATATCTCTGGCATTATCAAAACTGACCTTGAAGGGCTTTGATGTATGGTGATTCTATAGTCATGCGAGTTACTCTGGGTGTACTCAGTCAAAGAAAATCAGAATAAGGTCCATTAGTAGTTATTAAGTACAGTGCGGACATTTACATAGATCACCGTTTTGTTAGTCCTTCCCAGGCTAACAATAATTCCTACTGCAGTAATAGAATGTATCAATTAGTATCCTGGACCCTGATAAGCTGCACAAAACTGGAGAGGTTAACCAATTAAAAAACATACTTTTATGAATCTGTGTTTTTACTAAAATAAATATACACCTTTCCATTGCGGGTCAATGTGTTTGGCAGCTGCTGCAGCTGGCTTCGGCAGGTCTGATGGGGCTGACTGACACTCCACAGAATAAAATAAATGATTCTGCAGAACAGTTCACTTGTCTCATTTGTAGTTTTAAGATGTATACCATCTCCTGACAGCCCGCTGCAAATTATGAATGAACTAATACTACCTTTCCACAGCTGGCAAGGAAAAGGCCTTAAAAATATTTAGTCTGAGGCCTTTTCAAAAAGATTTAACATTTAAAAGATCTGCTTCCCTCCCACATGGCAACTGGCATGCTTCCTGCACACATCTCTCAGGTACCCTGAGAGTGGTGAACATTGCATACATACTTGCAAGGATGTAAAAAATAAAAAAAACAAAACAAAAAAAAACAAAAACAAAACAAAAATATATTTATTTATGACTGATAATTTATCTACAAAGTATAATTTTTGTGTACCACACTAATCATGTCTTTAAAAAGCGGGACCCTAAATAATTCCATACTTGTATTTATCAACATCTCTCATCACCAAACCAAGATAAACACATGTGGCCATATTGTTAGAAAACAGAATATATGAAGAAATGGTTTATTTGAAACAACAGAGATGAAGGGCAAAAGAGATATTCATTCTTTATTTCCAACAATATCAAAACTTGCATGAATTATTTGAAAGCACTGAATAGCCAAAAAGCAAGTTCAGAAGAACAATGAAGACATTTCACAAGTCAAGGAAATTGATGGAGAAAGTTAAACCTTCATATCTTGATATCAATTTGGCTGAGGCTTAGGCTGATCAAATACACTGACAGGGACTAAGGTCAAAAACCCTTTACAGCTGGGCACAGACACAAATCACTAGGAAACACAGTGGGACCAGTGAACCTGGACACAATCTGACAGATGGACACACACATTTTTATATGTGACATTATCCTCATGCAAAGACATTCATGATGAGATCTCGACAAGAGAACTAAGCATTTATGTGCATCCGTGTGCTGTCGGGATAACTGGATATACTGTACACGTTCACCACCAGGCTACTATGACGGCTACCATCAGATAGGTGGAATGAGCTCCAACGGGATTAAACCACGCCAGCTGCTCAGAGATATGGCTCAAGTCATTGTGACTTGGACTTGAGTCGACTTGGGTCACTGTTTTGATTACTTTTAGCTTCACTTTACACAAGTTTAAGACCCGTGACGTGTCTTTAGACAGGTGACTTGAATAAATTCTGTGTTCATGTTTTAAATTTCCTGTTTTGTTTTTTTTGTCTATCTGGCAATATCTCAGTGACGTGGAGGCAATATTTTTCATCGAGAAAGAAGTGAGAAAAAAAAGCTTTCATAATTGTATTCTGTATTTGTTTGATTACATGTATTTAGTGAATACCAAACGTTATACAAATTAAATTATTTGTCATTCTTTTGGTACACTGGAACAAAAATGTTTCTTTTCTCTTCATTTCTCTCACCAGACACTGCGTTTAGGACTGCTGTGTCCTGACACAACCTGTGACTTGACTTGGCTTTACTTGCTTGAGTCTTGGACCAAATGACCTGAGTATCATCTCTATCTCTACCTAATATTAATAGTCTGATTTAGTCTGCTGAAAACAGCATATTGCTCAAAGTCATTATTCACCTGTCAGCTTTAATCTTGTATTGAGGACCTTGTTAAATCTTAATGAGAACAGCAAACAAACGAATGAATTCACACATTTTGTTTTAGCATGAATGCTTTGGATTCAATGATGGCTGGTTGTAAAACAAGTCTATCTTAATTTTAATTCCTCTTTGTTTTAAGAGGCACCATGTACAATATTAAACATAAATGTTGCATTTTACTAGCAGACATGAAAAAAAAATGTTTGCATAATATATATGTGGAATAACATGGCACAAGGTGTCACTGTTAATAGTGTTCATGTATACTGTTAACATGAACCTTTTCCTCCTTCGCCAGGCTACTGTACTGGTCTGTTATTGTAATATTATTAGCATATTATTGTATTTTTTAGCAGCAACTGTTGTTTCAATGACTTCAGTTTCAATTTTCCACGTTTCACAAAGCAGAGTGGACACAACATATTCTCAACTACGATGACCCATTTAGCTACTGGTAAGGCTACTAGCATTCAACTGAACATTTAGACAACATAACATTCTTAAGGCCTAGCGCTGAGACGATACTGAGCCCAGATGACACCTGAACCTAACCTGTTAGCCACTGTCTTGTTCAAGATGATACACAAAACTGTAGAGTTGGGGATCTTCTGTTTTAGTTCACAATGCACAACACTTTGGGGGCTCTACTACAACGTAGTAGCTCTGACCTCAGGTTTTTAAGGTTAGCACCTGCCAGTCACAACCAAATGACACACAGGCCAATAAGCTTTAGCACCTCCATGTTTTGATTCTATTTCTGACTAAAAAATAAATACATTCAAAAAATTGTGAGTCTGTACAAAAGATGTCATCTCATGTCATTTCACAGCTGTTCAAAGACATAGTTTAAGCTGAAGAGAGGAAACAACGTGAGGTGCAGTTAAGAAGGAAAACAGGACTAAATTAAAAATGTAATCCATTCCGCTCCCACCTAAACTGAAAAAGCATCCTATGCCACATGATATAATATACCCAAATCATTTTGTGTCAGCACCAACAACTGAACGATTAACACATTGTGGGAAAAAGCCTCTGCTTCAGCTGGGGGGAAATTGCTCACTGTGATTTCATCATTGAAAGGGTCAATATACATGGATTTTAACATCATTCAAAAATCAATTCAACACATTAAAGGTTGGAATAAATAGAAATGTAAACATTATGATGTCTGTGTTTTGTGGTGCAGAGATATCTACTGAAGTAAGCATGCTAACCAGCTGGCCTGTCCCGTCCTAGTCCCGAGCTCCCGGTCTGGACCCGCTAGCTGCATAGTTATTTGAGCTAACTAGCTAATGGCGGCTATAGTACGCGGCAATTACTATGATGACATGATTCTCGCCATTTGTTTTGATTATGAATTTGACAAGTGGCCAATTCCAACGTACTGCATCTTTAACTAGTTAGCTAACTAGCTACCTAGCTTTAGGACTGAGGCACTATTGCTATTACTTTGTTATAAAAACTCAATTCCAATATTCTTCAATCAATTTGTGACTATTTGGTTGATACCTTGCATTTATATTTAAAGTCAAACTGAAATAAAAACATATTTTTGGAGAGAAAATCACTTTATCATTCGTTTAAGGACTTGCGTACATATTTAGTCTAAATGGTAACCTGCATATATGGGGCCAATTGCTACCTTTTGCTATATATTAGGACAAAATGTCCCACGTAGTGGGGACCAGTAATGATAATGGAAAACAGCACAGTGGGTTTTCCCGAATACTCAATGTGATAAGAAATGGCACAGAAGGCCTAAATAACTGATCATTGATACAGGAGGTAATGCTATGTAGACATGTACAAAAAGGGGAAAACAAAGGCTTTGTATCAATATTCAAATCCTATACAATATGACACAATCTGGTCAGTGGTACACCATGGAAATTGACAGTCACTTAGCAACACCACACTAAGATGTAAATCAACAGCTGGAAAACGCTCTCCCAGAGACTTCATCCAAAAATCGTCTTAAAAAATAAAAAATAAAAAGAAAGCACAATAGCTGTAGTATCATAATAGTTTATACTCTACTATGCTAAAAGAAAATGAATTAAAGTAAGAAAGAGAAACTTACTTTAACTCACTATTTGTCACACACCTACGACTAGAGGAAGAAGAAAGCACTACACTGACGGGATATGAGGCACCAATAACAGTGAGCATGCAGAGGCATAGAAATACCAAAACAGCCTTAGTTTAGCGCGCGCACACGCACACGCACACGCACACACACACACACACACACACACACACACACACACACACACACACACACACACACACACACACACACACACACACACACACACACACACGGCCTAGGTGCAAATATATTAAAGGCTGAGGGCGCAGAGTGTGTGTCCATACCAGCTGGCAACAAATTTCAATGGGTAATTGGTGAGGAGAAGACAAGACATGGGGTCCACTTCTTCGCCCCAACACACTGGAGGATGACAGGGGACCTCAGAGCTGAAGGACTCACAATATTTGACAGTGTTTCTAAAATAAACCCCACAGAATGTGTCCGTCTTCAGGGAGTGAAACATTCATCAACATCGTCCTCTTCAGTTCACCTTGTCCTTTTTTTCCCACTGGATCAACATTCAACCATTTGGTAACATAACTGCCCCTTTAAATTGTTGATTTTTTAAAATTTCATAAGGCAAACCCTATGTTTACGCCAACAAACAATCAATTGCACTCTCTCTGCATAATTCCAGCCTGATCTTCATTTTCACTTTAATTTTGTCCCCACTTTCTCATGACCAAAGTTAAAGCTTGCAGATCCTTGTCCAGTGCTCAAGCACAACCTCAGCTAATTCCAAAAGTTTAGTCCCCATTGCTCCTCATCATCCTCAGTCCCATCAATTGGCAGGTTAAAGCTCAAAGGCAGGGAAACAGGACGCCTCAGGGTTTGCAATCTCCGATAGGTAGTAGATGGCCCCTGCCATACCTGAGAGAAAGAACACATCCATTATTGTCAGCTGCAGATTTATCCGTCAGTATCCATCAAGTTTGAACTTTTCTGATACTTCAAGGCTCTGACGATATTATGCAAATTAAACCAGTTCAAAAACAGGAACATTTGTAAATCCATTCCTGTCTCCTTCAAGGAAGCAACTAATACAAAGACATTATATCAATACTCTAGATAGTATGCATAGTTATACTTAGGAATGTCCCAATCAGGTTTTTTTTTTCCCCAATCCTGATCCAAGTCCTTCAATATTTAGTATCTGCTGATACCGAGTCCTGATCTGATACTTATCCTTAACTAATATTTTCCTGGATAATACAGCTGCATTAAGAAAAAAAGTACCTGCATTCCTTAATAGTTTTTCATTTTGTTGAAACAAAGTATATACTTTCATATGGCTCTGTCTTATTCTGCATATGCTATTCCAACACTGGCCTCCACCTTCCTTGTGTTAGCAGGTGAGTCTGTGATGCTGCACTGTGACAGCAGACCCTCGTGTACAGCAGCTGACGTGTGAGAGAGAGAGAAGTGAAGTGTGCTCACGCTTGGTACCTCCATACCATCCACTGCTTTTTTCATATTCCTTATGTTATCATGTAAAATGACGTGGACGTGTTGCTTGTCTATTTCACCAAGTTCAGCATCTCCTCGGTTGCCTGTTTAGATGCTCTGCTGTATGAGACCCATCAAACTAGTGAGCATACCGGCACGTTGTAACTTCAAAGTGAGTCAATGTAATGTAATGCTGAGATGGTTGGACACACCAGAGATTCAAAAACTCCAGATGACGAAGAAAACCCTGATCCTCTACCACAGAGATGAGCTGGTTATCCAGAGCGATATACATAATATTTGTGACCATGTTGCTGTCTCGAGGATGTTTCTCTTAACTTTTGAACATATCCGCGAGTGTTTGTTGTTTCGGTGCCTTTGCCTGTGTTGTTTGAGTGAACTCATTGTATTCTTTGAGTGTTTGTTTTTTATTTGCCGTATCAATGTGTAGTATAAAATGCACCTATTTTGTTACCCCCCCGCAAAACGGTCGTATGCCACCGTTGGACTACTTTCGCTTTCTAATTTATTTCCACACTGCAGACATTTTATCCACAGGTTTGCCAGAGTAACTTACGCATCCATCTGCCTTCTGCTAAAAATTGTGCTCTGATGTAAAAAAAAAAAGAAAGAAAGTAAAATCAGGCTTGGGTCCACATTCAAAATTCAACCAGTAGTGTCACTGAAGCAAAGTGAGGTCGGACGGTCTGACTCTGTACCACCACCTAATGGTAGTAAATACTACCATTAGGTACAAACCACATGATCAGCCCCGATTTCCAATCACATGATCGGATCGGGACATCCCTAGTTATACTGTCATTAGTGTATTAGCCCTGTGTTTTCTGAGCATTTATATCTAGAGGGAGCAGGTCTTCTTCCACAGGATCTGCTGTGTTGCACCACCATGTTTCTACAACAGGCCAGTAAGGACACACTGACTCCAATGAGGGCCTCTCTTGTTTTTAGTGTTTAGCAGCCACTGTAGGCTCTTGTGCATGTTTAGAAGGGAAGAGTAGGATGAGGGCTATTCAATAGGTTGCAAACTGCAAACTCTATGCTGTATGCCACTAAATCCTACATACTGGTCCTTTAAGTGTGTTCAATCAGATACATTTGACCATTGGTGACCAGTTTCTAGTTTTAGAGTTCTACAGTGCATTCTTTATAAGCTGAGATTTACATGTTAGTAAGTTTAAACAGGATGTACTTCATAAGGCAGTGCTTGATTGAACAGATTTTCTGTTGAACTGTTTTTAACCAGATCACAAAAACCCTGTTTCTAGCATCAGACTATAGTACTCCATAAGAGATGTGTCTGCACTGGTGGGAATCTGAGACTTTCGACTGCATGCAGTCCACTTCAACTGCACGACATGGGTAGATGATGATATCAATGTCAAATTGCAGTATGACAGATGTTGAAATGTATGTAAAAACTGTGTGGATGTGATGAGTATAATTGTGTTTATTACCCGTGAGTCGAACCCAGGTCCACTGCAGCGAGGACAAAGACTTTGTACATGTGATGCCAACTGAGCTATACGGTGCGTCATATAAGTAGTATTTTGTATCTCAATTAGCCTGCAGTTTAAAGGCCATAATTAGACCTTCTGTTTCTGGGCACTCAGTGTTTGATTTCTACTTCAGTTCCTCACTGGTAGAATTGGAAACTGTGTAACTGGCTTTTGATGAAGGTAGAGGTAGCAGCAGATGTTTCTAAGAGATGTTGTCACATGATTCCAAGTATGTGGTCCTTGTAAGGGAAGACAAATCTCATAGCAGTTTTAAGTCAATGCAGTGGAAAGCTGAACAATAAATATTTGATACCTTCAAAAAGAGAGTAGGGTCTGTCTGGAATGCGACAGCCATGGGTTCCATAGGCCAGACACCACTCAGCAAACTGGACAAAGGTAATAATAATTTGTTTACAGACATCTACGCAGCATTCATTTGTACATGCTTGAGATGATGGAACAAAAAAATAGGAATTTAGAAACAAATACATCAAGTCATTACTTAATTATGTAATTTCTGTAGACAATAATCACAATAAAATCGACTTCCTACTATTTCAATGTATTATTTTCAAAATTTGTTGTCAAGTCATTTTTTTTTTTTTTTTGCTGCTTGTAATCTAGCAGAAGTAGCCTCACTCTTGTTCTTACCTTGCAGGCTCGGTACAGATATTTCTTTTCTTGGGTAAGCTTGTAAAGGGACAGGAAAGCGTAGCCATTGCCAGCTGTGCCGTGGCAGATACCATAGCCTTTTCTCAGCAGGCCCCGATGCCAGATCACATCAGCACATTCTGCCGCATCCTTCAAGTACTTCTCCTCTTTAAAGACCTGGAAAGACATAAATAAAGCCAAATTAACATTGAAAACGTGTATATATGTGTGTATATATGTGTGTATATATGTGTGTATATATGTGTGTATATATGTGTGTATATATGTGTGTATATATGTGTCTCTCTCTCTCTCTCTCTCTCTCTCTCTCTCTCTCTCTCTCTCTCTCTCTCTCTCTCTCTCTCTCTCTCTCTCTCTCTCTCTATATCTCTCTCTCTATATCTCTCTCTCTATATCTCTCTCTCTCTCTATATCTATATCTATATCTATATATATCGCTATATCTCTATCTCTATCTCTATATCTCTATATCTCTATCTCTCTATATCTCTATCTATCTATCTATCTATATATAGCGCCATTGAAATGCTCCTCCTGTGAAAACAAATGAAGATTTGTTGTGTGTTCTGTTAGTAGTGAGACAGTGATAAGCAATCGTGTCTCTCATTGTGCTTTGTTCTTTGTGTGGTGCCAAAGAGTCGCTGCATTAGTGAGAGAAATGCCAGTGCCAGAAAAGCAGCACATTAGCTGCCAAGTAGTTCCCTAATGGGCCAAGAAAATAAGAAATTTGCCCACAATGCATTACTGCAGTATGTGTGTGTATGTGTGTATAAACAGCCAGGCATTGAATGAAAGCCAGCTAGTTTTTAGTCAGGAGGGAAGTATTCATATCCCTTTTTGTCATCATTTTCTCTTTAGTTCAACAATGAGAGGATAAAGTGCGTATTTAATCAAATAATTAACCACTTTTAAAACTCTTCTCTTGAAAATGGCACCATACTGTATATGTAACACAATATAATGTACATGCAGTGCTGAGCCATGCCACAAGGTGCCAGTGTTGTTCTTGTGTTTCACATAGACAGGGCGGTTTCATAAAACTTTGGTCTTGTGAGCTCAGAAGGACACATTGTATACATTATTAAACTGTTGTTACAAAAAAATACACCGCAACATAAAACAGACCCACCTTATGAGCCATGATAAGCATATGGATGACACCGGGGGCTCCATGGCACCAGTGAACCAGCCGGTCACTCTCATTACTCAGTGATGATGGGAAGTTCCCCGAACGAAACTTCTTGTGGCGGATGTAGTCGATGCTGGGACGGACCAACTCTGAAAGAATGTCTGAGTCGACCTTTGCCCCTGGCTTGAGAGACACAGAAATGGTTCAGTGTCATTTCTACTGGTTGACTGTGTCAGTTAAAGCTGTAGTCTGTAATTATTTTTTTTGTTATATTTGCTAAAATTGTCATTAGTAGTAGAATAAGATACAGGTCAGCTGTGTAAAAATCCACTGTCTGTGGCTCCACCCAGTGGACCTAATCTGATTTGCAAGAATCCACTGCTCCCTCATGCAGTGTGAGATACGTTCATGTCCAAACTGTAAAGAATGGAGGACAACAGAGCCTGAAAAATGCCCCACCACTGCCCACGTAAAAGAGAGGAAATAAAAAGACTGACGAAGAAAAGCAGTGTAAAAACAAAGAATTGGACCGAGCCAGGGAGAAAACAAGGATAAATATTGGAGCATCATTTCAGAGGTGGAGGGAGCTGCTGGATTTGTAAGGATTCGAGAGCGACACTGAGTTTGCTGCTTTTCTGCTGGACAAGTAAGGACCCCTGCTTGATATGTTTCATTCTATGTTTTAGCCACAAGGCTAAGGTGGCGGCAGTTACAGTAATACTCACAATAGTGCATATGGCCGCACGATGTTGCAGTCGAGCTATGTAGCTTGTTGCTGAATCTAGCTTGTTAGCTTGTATGCTAACGCTTTGTGTTTATGGCTGCTGGTTAGCAAAAGTGTCTATCAAATGACAGGCAGTTGTGATAATATTAGTTTGTGTTCAGGACGCTCTGAAGTGGTTGAATTGGTTTAGGGAAATATCGTTACTCATGCTTCACAGAAAACATGTAGCGCTGGGTAACGATTAGCTGGTAACAGTGATGTGAGGAATACTGGTTGTTACTCGGGATACATGCAGTGATTGGCATGAGGAACTTATATTACATTGTTATATTGTTGTTATTTTGAATACTGTAAAATACCAAATATTAGCCAGGGCATTTATTTGTTTCAATCACTTAACAGACCAGACGTTTATTTGGGACCAGGCGGCAATTTGGGACAGGCATTTAATTCCTTCCTCTCAAAAATCCGAGATGAAAATGTCACAAACTTCGCCAGTTTCTCGGTTAATTCTCTGGCATCCTTCTGGGCAATGGTTGTACGTTTTCTGCAAGTGAAGTTGTTGCGGTGGAGGAAACGATTCAGCCGACCAGCACTCGCAGCAAACTCCTCATCTCTGCTGTCATGGTGGCGCACATTTGTTTCTCCATCGCCCTGATCATTTTGCGGGCTATTCTCTCGTGGCGTGCCCGTTTGCTGATCACCCATCCCTGCATGTTTATCTCAAGCTCCTCACTAACCTTCTCCCTCCCTCCACCAGGCAGCCTGGCCCTGTTGCTGTCCTCCTCGGACAGACGCTGAAGCTCAGTTTGATTTTTTCGCCAATCTCTCGCTCTCTTGGGGTCAACAGAGAAACGTCTAGCAGCTGCTTCTCCCGAATTTTCCTCTGCATATAATTTCATGTCAGGGTTCTCCCAAGACAATGGAACGGTGGTGCAGCACCGCTATACTAATTTTCAATACTAGCTGCTTTGTAGCAGATGAGGGTGACGAGCGAGCGTCCGTCCACCCCCCCGGTCCGATGATTGCGACCGTCTCTCGGCGGTTAATTGAAACCCGGCTATAATTTGGTAATTCATGGTATGACATCTTGGTTATGTGGAGTCCTCTGTTACTGTGGTTATAAGCCTGCTCATGCACAGCAGGCTCCTCTGTGGGAGGGGCTTAGAAGGCAGGGCTGCAGCAGCAGAGAGGAAGAAGGAGGGACCTGGGAGCTGGATCATTCAAATATTCTGACTAAGTCCACTTTTTTCTCAAAACTCCAGACTGCAGATTTAATACTGGTCTGCTTTGGCAACATGACACATTTTGTACATATAAATGGGGCTGAAAAGAACTGAGAGACAGAGGAGTAATAATTTCGCTAACAGAGTTTAACAATTTGTTATGATTTAATGATGAATCTGTATGATTTCACATTTTGTTGCTCTGGAAAAAAACATGTCTGGTCTATAGATAGTGAAGAAGGGATAAAAAAGTCTTATATGAGGCATGAGTAAAAAACACAAGTTCACCTGACCAACCACAGCAAGCCGGGACCTGGAAAACCCAGTCATGTCTAGTAGACATCACTCGTTCAAGTGCACGTCAACTCACAATTGTACTCAAGATTCAAGATTCAATACTTTATTCCCAAATCAACATAACTGAATGGAATTTATCTCGGCTAGCCTACCCAGACACAAACTTGTAAAATAAAATACAGTAAATAAAATAAAAGAGTGTAAACAGATAAGGGGAAAAAAAAAACAGATGAACAAAATAAAAATATAAATAAAACAAGATGGTATGGACACACACACACACGCACACACACACACTAGAACCCATTTCAGGGACTACCCACCCCACACAGAGCCCACTACATAAAGTGCATTAAGTGCATGGTAAAGTAAAAACATTTGCCACCTGCCCAATAACTAAACGACTGGTTTGCACACAAAGGACAACAATCTAAATATGCATCTTTTAGTACTTAACAGTAGGGGTGGTTAATTAGCCCAATTTCTCGATTCGATTCTAATTATTGACGTCTCGATTCGATTACAAATCGATTTTCGATTATTAACGATTATCAATTCGATTTTCGATTATTGATTTTCTATTTGACATCAGTCAGCTGCTGAATTATTTTACTTCTCTTTTGAGTAACACCTCACAGCACCTTCAATATTGTACAGTGTAACTGTAATAGCAAAATGATTATTTTTTACTTTGTTTTAAATGTAGTCTTTCACTGTTAAAAGAAAGTTGCCAAGCTCAGCAGCCAGACTCATGTCAGAAGCATTGTCGATGATGAGAACCAGGTCGTGTTTCTCTATTCCCCACTTGTCTGCCATTGCTTTGAGAAACTTACGCATGTTTGCGTAAAGAATCGATGGAATCGATTTCAGCATGAAAAAGCTCTGGGATGAAATAACATATCTTGGCTCCAGAATGTGGACCATGTAGCAGAAACCAGTAAGAGGAGAACTCAAGTTTGTATTACAATTAAAAAAAAAAAAGAAAAAAAAATCTTTTTTTTTTTATCAAACTTTGGAAATGTAATAATCAACTCATAATCGTCAATATCATAATCGCGATTAATCAATAATCATTTTTTTTCCACCACCCCTAATTAAGAGTAAAGCCTTCAAAGACAATAAAAGACATCTATCAAATTATTTCCATCAGTAATCAGAGATTGATTAACCACATTAGCGTGAAAACATTTGCAGAAGCTACAGAACTAAAAGGATTAATGTCTTTGTGAAAAGCAGACTGTCCCTTGTTGTCTTCACTGCATCCATACTACAGGAAATTTAGAATTCATGTTAAACAAGTTGGGCTTTGTTTAATGATGTAGGGTAGGATGTGTTTAATCTCCTCATAAACACAACAATGACACCAGAAGTCTTTATAAATTTGTGCAACCGTCAAACATTTCAGGATCTGCCTACACCAAAAACTGACCACAAACTAAACCGCAAAGTAATCATAAGCCACATGACAGCACCAAAAACCAACCAGTGGAACACTTCACCCTCTTCTGATTTCTTACCTGCATGAGCATGTAATAAATGCCAGCCATGCCGTGAGCAGCACCAATGTACTGCTTCTTGTGCCATTCATAGAGCAGAGGGCAGCGATCTGTCTTTTTCTGCTCTGCTGACATAGTCTTCCCTGATTCCAAGATGGCCATCACCACCTGGGGAGTGGAAACAGAAAAAGAGTTGCAGAAAATCAATGACAGGTCTTACTGAGTCCGGAGAGGCAGAATACTAGTTCATCTTCTGGGAACTCTGGGAAATTTCTTTAACTTACCAGCCTTAAGAGGCCAAAAGACTCTTCAGAATGAGTCTTGTGCATTGTGTGAAGACACCAGCTTAGAGAGCACACATTAAATCAGACAACACCCAAAAGTTTGCTTTAGAGTACAACTTGTTTGAACCGTGTGAAATGTGTCACTCTAACTCGAGGTTTTTTTAATTAAAAATGTTTTGTAGAGCTGAGCAATATGGCCCTAAGATAATATCAAAATTACAAGACTGTATCATACAAGATGTATTGTACATCTTGATACTCTCTTCTCCTCATGAGAAATCATCTCTTCAAAGCAATCCATAAATGCCAAGACTGCGTGAAAAAATCTACTATATATTGAGTCTTGCACAAAATATTAACACAATGTACTTTAAAAAAAGAGATTTAATAACGAATAAGTTAAAAGTAAGTATTAGAACAAGTTCAAGTAGTCTGGTATGTTCAGAAAAGTATATCACTTGACTGTATGCAGCCATTCAAACCACGAGAAGACAACACTTATGACATATCACCATATTACTTTGTCCAAAATCTAAGATCTAGCCTCATATCATGATAACGATATAATATCAGTATAATGCCCAGACACCATACATACACCACAAATATAGCCTGGTGTACAGTAAGTGTTAGGGTTAAATGATATGGACAACAGCCAAGTATCTGCACTTCTCGGATCATCAGAGCTTGTTTTTGGAATTCTGGAGTTACATTAAGTTTATTCTCCACATGTATGATTCATGTGTAGACATGTTTGTGCAGACTTCATGTTGAGCTGTAACTGTAAGGTGAAAAAAAAGACTATGAATAAGTTAATATATTAGTGGTAAAATAAAGGCAAATAGCTGACTCTGAGCATGGTAGACTCCACTCACATTTGAAAACTAATTAGGACTAACTGAGCCCTACAAGCATGCGTCACTGCCTCCCATAATGAAGAGGCAATATGGAAAAGTAACAGAAGGCCAAGCAAGCCCAGAGAAGAACAAATTGGCTTAGAAGGTCAACTACAGAATTCTATAATGGGGAAGCCAGAGATCAAATCTTTTCCTCTATAGTCAACAATATTAACGTGCTCTGTAGATATGCTCATTTCTTTAATAAAACCTGCTAATATTAAGTTTCTGTTCACGTTTGAGCCTTTTTTTTTGGTGCACTAAGCTTTGGGTTTGTTTGGTTTTTGGCAGATCTTACTGTGAAACATTTTAAAATGTATATTGCAGCCTGTACTATGCTAGTAAAACAAACACCATGGCACTCTACCTGCTAAAAACTATATTCATATGTTTGTGAATGATGTGCATACATGTGGGTGTGTGTGCGTGTGGGCAGTGTGTATTGCTGTATGTCTAGCGGCTGAGGGATCTGAGACAGCAGTTTATGCAGTCCCCATGCAAGACAGAGTGAGTGAAAAAGGAATGAAAAACCGTTCTGCTGCAGCAGCAGCACAGCCTCTCTCATGACAGAGCAGATTTACCGTCAGCTTGTTGAGTGTGACTTCTCTTCACTCCTGTATATCTATACTCATCTAATTCCCATTTCTCTTCAAAGAAGGCACCACCTACCAAACCTCCACATCTCTCCTTCTCTCACACACACAGATTCAATAAGCAATCAGCTGTCTCTCTTATAGGGAGAAAATGTAATTAAGTGGGAATTAATCTGTTTGTGGTATAAATTAATCCCTGCAAATAAACTGAAGCCTGTGGGATTCAAAACACACTCTAAGAGTGAGTACAGGAACAACAGGGACGTACATTCTGAGTTAATTGAAGGTTTGTTTGTCAGTGCTGTCAATATATGCTGACATATCACTAGAGCCCAAAAAAGAGCCTGCAGCAATATGACCATATACTATATAGTTTTAGAGTCCACCATATTGGACCAATATCAGCAATTCTGATGCAATTCAATCAATACTGATCAAATCAAAACATTTCACTATGACTGAACGTGATTCAAAATGTCACAGTTTTGTAATAGTGAAGTCTCAGCGACACAGTGTGTCTGTTCTCACTCTTAAAAAGTGTGATCATGGTAAATTCTATTTCCAGGTAGTGGTAAATTAAAAGTCTGCCTTTCAGTCCAATTTATATTAATGGCAACCAAGCAGGAAAAGTAGCATTGCACTAAAAGGGCATGTAAACCCCTCAAGGGCATAATACCTGCATAAGAGATGTTCTCAATTTATTTATTTCATTGTATAACATATTTCATATATCATAGGAATACCTTCATATTGAGGAGCAGTTTAACAATTTGGACACTACATGCCCATTTTTGTTAGTCCACTACTCATACTGTTAATCTCATTTTAGCACTGGAGTATCTCAGTAAAGCAAATGCAGAGGCAAAAACACAGGAGGTCCGAGACAGTTTAACACAGCATACTGCCACAGGAATGTAGGCTGACAGATTGCCATCTGCTCAAACACACACACAGACACACAGACACACAGACGCACACACGCACACACACACTTTTATCTTGAGCTGGCACAAACTGGAGATAGTATAACTGCATCTCAGTTGAAATGTTCTTTTCGAAACTCTATGCTGCAAACAGTCAGAGAAGATTACAGCTCTAAACCAATCCCAGCAGAGGACGGAGTAATAGGCTGAACAGACACACACATCCCAGTGAGAAGAAGAATGAAACAACCTAGATAGAAAATCCTGTTATGAAGAAGAAAAAGCCTCGCAATACTTCAGAGAGAACAACACCAAGGTAAACGTCCAAAGACAAAGAGCACCTGGAGCACAGCCACTGTTTTGCATAGTGCTGCTGTGTTGTGTGTGCTGCTGACAGCTATATGAGTACACATGATGAGGACATGAGCAGCAGTTCAGTGCTGCAGGAAACTAGAGCTTTAATGTTTCACACTTTTATTCCTTCATTAGTTAAAAGCACACCTCTATCCAACACCTCTGCATCTGTGTAGCTAGTCGCTAATGTCTTCTCCCTTCTGTCTGTCTGTGTGTGTGTGTGCACACGTGCGTACCAAATCCATGTTTTGGCCTGGCACTTTACCAAAGGGGACAGCTGGTCATGCAGTTTCTGCAGTGAGTGTGTGCAAGATGAAATAAATAATACAAATAGAGTGGTAGGATTTATTATCCACTGTGTGTGTACGTATGTGTGTATGTATGTTTGCATGTGTGCTCCTGCAGTTGAGTAGCTGTGATTATGTGACGTGATTCAGAGCAAAAAACTTCAACTTTCCCTGTGTTTGTTGCCTTCCACTATTGTGCGGCTGTAGTTACTGTCTCTGGGAACTTGTACTGAAGTGACAGAGTCAGACAGCGTCCTGGTTCCTGACGGTGATCATGTAATAACGTAAATTATGAGTGAAAATTGTAACTTTGTCATATTCCAGGATGCATGATAGGTGAGGATCTCAACCACAACACATTTTAACAGCATCCATATGATTATAAACATTTGGCAGAAACATGCTTATATTAACAGGTGGAAACTGAGAGAGTCATTTTAAAAAAAAAACACACAGATGTCGACATCATGATGTGTATCGTCATGCCTGTTTTAAGCCAGAACTGCTTGAAAAAAATTGGCAGCAAAAAAGGCAAGCTTTCATTTGTGACAGAGTCACACAATCAGTGCATTTACATGACACCTAAGAAAACCGAATTACTGGGTTAGTCCGACTATGATTGAATCTTTAAGATACATGTATACACCTCAGTCTGACTAAAATCGGACCAGATCAGATTTCCCATAGTCAAATTAAAGCACCCAGATTATTCCATTGATAGTCACATTACTCCTGCGTGTATACGTTCCAGCAGATCGGATCAGATTTTTGCGTTCTGCTCAGGCTCGAGATTTTTCCCCGGGGCCGTGAGCCAGAAGTAGACGGACAGTGGCGGCGTCTTTCCTCCGAAAACCCCGCAAGAAAGAGCACCATAGTGCATCTAGTTTGTGTAATTATCATGTACACCATATACGAAGTTTACAAAGATGTAGCTTCATCTCGCTCTTCGTACGCCATCTTTCTTGAATGTCGAGGCAGCTGGTGACGTAAAGAGGTCAGCCGGAGGTGTTTCTGTTACCACGAGTTGAAATGGGTACAGCGCCACCTAGTGTACCGGGGTATGACATGCTCCGGCCCAATAATCCGATTTTCTCACCAGCACGTATACTCGGATAATTGCAGTTGTCTGATTGAGTGGCATAGTCAAACTATGGCTGTAATCTGACTAAGCTGTGCATGTAAACGCACTGAATGTTAAATTTTCCTTTCGATACTTTCGAGCCTTAATGAAAATGCTGTCTTTAGTGTTTGGTCACTAAAACTAGACCAAAACTATCAATGATGAAGTATCTAAAATGTGGATAATACTAACAAGTATTAACAACATTAACATTAACAACAGCTTTACACATCAGGCTAAAAGAAATGTTATGGATGTGTGTTCAGACAGCTCTCTGTGATGTCATTTGCATATGACAAATATAAGATTAAAAAAAATGAAGTTCAGGAAAGAAATTATGCACACAGGTGTGTATGTGTCTCACCTTTGTAATAGTGCCCTCATCCACCGTGTTAACTCCGATCTCTCTGTTAACGTAGAGTAGGGCGTAAAGGTAGCCGGCCCGGCCGTAAAGCAGCTCGTCTGGCATCTCAGAGTCTGGACTCAGCACTGAGCGCTGCAGCTGTAGGAGCCTGACACACACACAAAGGCTTTGGTGTTAGTGTTAGTGCTGGTAGGGTTATGGTTCCCATTTCCCATTCAGGACTGACAAATACAACTCAAAAGATCAGAACTCTGTTTCCCCACACATAGACTATACTTGAGAAGTCCTCCACAAATATATTGTGCATGTATACACATATGCTAAAGAAGCAGCAGGTGATGCTAGCACTGCTACAAATGCTACTGAAGACAAAGCTGGAGTTGGTGTGCCTACAAACAGCGACATCCTGGGGGCCATTTGTGCACTAAAAGAAGATATCAGCACACAAAGTGCCAACATGATGGAAGCAGTAAACGATATCAAGAACAACATATTGTCACACTCCAAACGAATGGGAGAGGCTGAGGAAAGAATCATGCAAACTGAGGAGGATATGACAGCTCTGCAACAAAAAGTTGGACAACTGAAAGGCATGGTGGATATGCTTAGAACAAAATCCAAGACCAAGAAGGCAGAGCAAATGCTCTTATCTGAGACTGGTTGGTCTTCCCTGAAAAAAACTGCGGGGTCGATATCTGTGCAGCTTCAGAAACCTGAAAGAAGTGCGGTACGAAAATGCTCGAGTCGGCATCTATCCTGGTACATCAACAGACACATATAGGAACATGTCCTCTCGTCTCCTCATCACTGGAGACCCTGTACGGGTATGTGCTTCAACTTTCACCTACTACCCTGCTCCCCCATCAGAGGGTCTAGAAGACCCCCCCTTTTGCCACCTTTTTGCCCCGGCAAGGAGAGGAGACTTTACAGGAAGAGCACCCCCCTTTCTCTTTATGACGGTGAAAGCCATTTGTCACCTCTCCCTCTCTTTAAACCTTATTCCCCAGGTCATAGATGCCCAACACTCAGGGATTCATCAATTCTGCATCTGGAGCGAATAACAACTGTTTTTCTACAAAAAGGGTGCTGATAATTGAGTGCCCTGTTGATTGTAAATTAGGAATGAGTGGTCACTGGATCATGTTTAACCTCCTTTGATGTGACAGTAATCCTTTCCAGAGATAACAATGCCTTGAAACCAATGTCTGGTGTTCTGTCTTCTCTTCAGCCAAAGTATAATTTACGATGTTGTTGTTAGCCCACCTTCAGTTCTGCCTTCAGTCTAAAAGAATAAAACAGCAGATTCTGTTCTCCCTCACTCTCTCTTGTACTCTCTTAACTCTTCTCTTAAAATTTTTGAAAACGTGTAACCTTTAGAAACGTTTATTCTTTTGATTTCCATCCTTTACTTTTCTTCACTTTTGCGACATGCTCCGAGACTTGCGATCTCCGCAAACTTGAACCACTTGTTGAACTATTTCAAAGTTATTTCTCCGGTTTGAAGTGCTTTTATTTTGAAAGCTTGAGCGAGAACAAAACCTATTTCTATTTGTCTTCTTTTATATATTGTTAAAGTATCGTTGCCAACTCAGAAGAAGTTACCCTTTTCTAATTCTTGTATTTAGTGAAGAAGGAAGATTCATCCGGCCATCGTTTCATCCTCCAGTTATTTTCAAACAAGATATTAAATCAGTTCAGAGTCGAAGCTGAAGAACTACTGCTCGAAGAAACTATGGGTAAGACACTGATCATTATTCAGAAGCCGGTGCAGTATAGTAGCTGTAGTAGCTGATAGTTAGTTAGTCAGCTATAGTAGCTGAACTGCTCAAGAGGCCGTGATAACATCTCCAGCTGAACAGAGAAATTACCATCCAGCCACAGCCGGACGCCCACAACACACTCAAGCGAAACCTCATCTGCTGGGCCTGTGAGTTCCGTCACCAGAGACGAGACGCAACATCATCCTCCAGCGGTTGGACCGCTGCTGCAAACCTGCAGACAGGCTGAGAAAGGATTAGAGGAACCCAAATCCATGGACCTCTTCATCTACAAACAAAGTAGGCTGAAATGACTGCACACAGCTGGAGTCATTCACACAAAAATCAGAGCTGGTGAAGCTTCGATTACGCACAATAAGCTCAAAGAGAATTTCATATAGGGTTTCATTAGTTTGAAATATTATGGGAGTACTTTCACACTAACTGCTCGTTACACGAGTAATCCTCTAATCTCAATATTTCACCCTCACAGTCTCCACGTGTTCTGTTATTTGTTGTCATCTGTTTTATTATTTAATTATTATTCCAATTTATTTACTTTGCATTATCTAGTTAATAAACATACATAACCGTATGTCCTTGTCTGTGCAAGTTTAATTTGATGTGGAAAATTGATGGATCTGTGTAAAGAAATCACTACTCCAGAAAGTGAGATTGAATATAGATTTTGAAAATCAATAAACTGAATAAATTGATTCTGCCTGTCTAAGCCAAACTTGTGCAGTTAGATGTTTGGAATAATTTCCTCCGGCCTATTCCAATAAATTAGACAATGGAGGTGGTGCCCCATTTACGAGTGTGTTATTAATCGCCAGTGATTAATTACCATTATTATGAAGTAGTCCATTTCCTACACCCGCCAAGGCCAGCGTCCGTTTGATGGTGTGAAGGGCCGGTTCCGGCCTTGAACGTCTGCTATGAGATGGTGTACCCGGTGCAACTGGTGGTGACACATGACGGACAGCATATGGTCTTCAGATCTGTCCCAGAGGCAGAGAAATATCTTCACAGTATCCAGCCCGCTCCATGAGAGTCACCGATACCCAACCCCCCGTTTACAGTACACCACATTTACTCTTTTCTCTGCCTTCTCTGTCTTTTTTCTTGCTAAAAAGGTATGTTGAACTATATACAGGTGATTAATAATGGGGCTTAGCTGGAGACAGTGCAAGCACTTTTCACTTGCTCTCTCTGTCTCCCTCTTTATCTTCACACACTCCACCGGTGGATCACCAAAATGAAAATTCTACGTGAAAATTTGGTGTTCCACACATCAAGGGCCAAATGAAGGCACTTTTAAATAATAGTGAACTCCTTATTGCTCTTTTATTTAGTGTATTATTTTTTTTTTATTTCATTTTTTTTCTCTCTTCTTTCAAATTTCATTGAGCTGAGCTCACAGCCTTTTATTTCTTAGCAAGCCTATAAAGGATGTGTCGGTGTTCAGGGTATATTGCTCCTCTTAATGTGGATCAAGCATTCTACATAGCAGCAGGATGATTTTCTGGGGTTTGTTTTACATGTGCTTCATTTTAGAAAGTGCATGAAGGAGTTCTTAATGGAATTGGAATCACAGTGTGTGATTTTTTTGCTTTGGGCTACGTAATTATATTTCTTTATAGTCAGGGTCATACTATGCTAAAGCAACCAAAAGAACACATATTACTGTTAAGTTTGAGATTATCCTGAGCACTGAATGTATATACGAGTTTGTTCTATTTCTTACCTTTTTTTAATTTCAATTATACTGTTTATTTTTTACTGTTGTTATTGTTTTTTGTAATGTTCTGTTCCTTGGCTGCTGTGGCACACACATTTCCCCATTTGTGGGACAATAACGGAATACTGATTCTGATTCTTAATGGTTCACAGTTAAGGATCCCTAGCTGGAAAGAGGACTGAACAATTTGACAAAACAGGTGCTAAATGGAATGAAACAAATAATAATAATAAACAAATAATAATTATACCAAATAATCCAATATAATTTTCATACAAGAAACACAACTGTCCAAAGAAGACAGGGAAAATACATTCACCTTGCTTTACTTCTCATGCCAGAGGTATTATATTGATTCATAAATCAGTTCCTTTTCAGTTAAAAACAAATACATAGAACCATCTGAAAGACATATTATACTCAATGGCACCATAGTATCTACTCAATTCAATTTGATAAATGTATATGCCCCTAATGTTGACGAACCCTCTTTTTATCAGGACGTCTTTCTCTCCGTATCCTATCATCATACCTTGGTCAGTGTATAATCGGTGGTAATTTTAATTGTGTGCTGGACATGATACAAGATCGCTCTACAGGTATTGATACTTCAAACCAGACAAACAATTAAGAAAAAAATGTGTGATTTAAACTTAATAGATATTTGATGACACCTTAACCCTAATAAGAAAGAATACTCTTGCTTCTCAAACACATACAAAGCATACTCTAGGATTGATTATTTCTGATTTCCAAGTGCCTATTATCGAGTATTGAAAAAATGTTGGTATGACAGTATATTGCTTTCTGACCACGCTCCAATCTCCCTCATACTGCAGGTACCAAATATAGTCACCTCACCACAAAGATTTAGTTTTCAGTCTCGGTGGCTTCAAAGATTGTGTGAAGTTCCTTGAGGGGAAAATGGATTATTTCTTTACTTTCAACAAGATCAAAACCAGTGCATCATTAAAGTGGGAAGCATTCAAAGCTTATATAAGAGGTGAGCTACTAAGCTATAATAAACATAAGTCTAAATCCTATATACACAATTGAACATTACAGAAAATAGTTAAGGAATCAGAGTCAATCAAGAACAGGAGAGGGAACTACTACAATTAAAATGTCAGTACAATGAAATGATTACTAGTAAAATCGCCTCCAGCTTGATGTGGTTAAATCAGTCATATTACGATCAAGGGAAGAAAGCTGGAAAGCTCAAGGCATGGAGGATTAAAAAGATAGACAGACAGAGCTATCAATTCGATTCAAAACTGAAGAGGGAAAGGCTCTAATGGATCCAGCTGAAATTAATACTGATTTACACACTATTATAAAGAGCTGTATAGAATTGATAGAAGCTCTGAAAGGCATGAATAGTGGAAAGGTGCCTGAGCCTGATGGCTTACCCACAGAAATATATAAGCTACTGCCGCATCTCCTGGATGTATTTAATGAATCCTGTGAAAAAACTTCCATCCTTGAGATCTGCAGTGATTTCTCTTCTGCTAAAGCCAGGAAAATCCCCTTCAGAAAGAACTTCATTCTGTCTAATGTCTTTAATGTCATGTGACACCAAAATCCTATGTAGGGCCATGCGTTAAAGGACAGAAACGCTTATTCCCCATTTGATCACCAATGATCAAAATGGGTTTTTATAGAGCATACAAGCATTCCATAACGCACGTAGACTGCTGAATGTGTTATTTCTCAAACAAAATACTAAAGGGCATGCAATTCTGTCATTAAACTCCGACAAGACATTTGACAGGATTGAATGGGGGTATCTCTTTGAGGTTTTAAGGCGATTTGGATTTGAGGAAGGATATCTCAGGTGGATCAAATTATTGTATACTGAACCGAAGGCTGAAATCATAACAAACAACTAAATTTCACAACCCTTTAAACTCTGTAGATCCACCCAGCAGGGTTGCCTGGTATAACAATAGGAGAGACAGAGCATCATCTAGCCCTTTTCGCAGATGAAATTGTTTTGTTTTTGATGAACCTAAATACCCCAATTAAATCACTAGAGTTTTTTCAATACATTCAGACAATTTTCTGGCAATAACACTAATGACAGTCAAAGTACTTTATTACTACTAAACAAAGACAAAAGACAGCATCCTACAATTCATACAGTTTGCTTTAACAGATTGATTCACTCATTTAGGAATTAAATCAACCCCTGACATTGAAAATATTACATCAGCCAATTACGATCCCCTGGTAAAAGAAGTAATAGAAATGTTAGATAAATGCAGCCCTTTGCCTATTTCTAAAGGTAGGGCGCATCAATATTATCAAAATGTCAATTTTACCCAAATGTCTATATTACTTTCAGTCAATCCCACTTCCCCTGCCAACGCCCTTTTTCTCTACACTTAGAAAAAGTTTTTACTGGCTTTATATGGAACAATAAACGCCCTAGATGTTTTATTTTCCCCCAGAAGAGGTTCCAGCCTGGATTGACATAGAGAAACATAAAACAACACTTCCATTACATTTATATATCTCTAACCATCACGAGCAAAGGAACTTAAGAAAAACACACATAACCCTTTTCTTAGAAATACAATAACTAACTGGTATGAGGCACATGCCCTGATGAATCAAACTATGACTTATTTTACTCTCATTTGTGGCAATGCTGATTTCAAACCAGGGACGCAGGATATGGGTTTCAAACACTCAGTGCTTTTACATGCACAGCTTAGTCGGATTAAGCCATAGTTCTACAATGCTGCTCAATCAGACAACTGCAATTGTCCGAGTATACATGCCTGTGAGAAAATCGAATTACTGGCCGAAGCATGTCATACCCCAGTACGCTAGGTGGCGCTGTACCCATTTCAACTCGTGGTAACAGAAACACCTCCGATTGACCTCTTTACATCACCAGCTGCCTCGGCATTTGAGAAAGATGCCATACAAAGAGCGAGACGAAGCTACATCTATGTACACTTCATATATGGTGTACATGATCATTAGACAAACTTGATGCACAATGGCACTCTTGCTTGCGGTGATTTCGGAGGAAAGCCACCGCTGCCCTTCTACTTCCGGCTCACAGCCCAGAAAAAAAGTCCTGAGCCTGCACAGAATGCAAAATCCGATCCGATCTGATGGAGTGTATTAGGGATGCACCGATGCATTGGTTGAACATCGGTATCGGCCGTTGTTTGCCTCGTTAACTGCCATCGGCAAATAAATATGACATTCACCGATGGCAGTGACCAATGATAATATGTTGATTTAGGCGTCGCGTGAATGCTGTGCTCAGGAGATACCATTCTGTTTTCTTTTTTTTTGGCGACGTAACTGCTGAGACAGAAGAGGGCGCCCACGCAAAGAAGATGGCGGTCGTGTGGCAATACTTTACAGTCTGGGAGAAGGATCCACGTTATGCAGTTTGCAATACATGTTCCGTTGGTATCTCAAGAGGGGGAACTGTAAAAAAGTCATGTAACACCACAAATCTCATTGGACATTTGAAAAACAGGCACGAGGCAGTGTACAGGGATTACGTGCAAGCTGACCAGAAAAGGAAAAATGAAGCCGCCAAGAAAGCGCCAAAAGCCACCGGTAAGACATTAATTGACACGGCCTTTGAGAGAACCAAACAGCTGCCTACAGACAGCACCAAAGCAAAATAAATAACCAGCAAGGTGATGGAGTTCATTGCTTTAGATGACCAGCCTTTCTCTGTAGTAGAGGACGTGGGGTTTCGGAGTCTGATGAAGTTTATGGAGCCACGCTACACCCTGCCCAGCCGACGTCACTTTGCCGAGGTCTGTCTCCCCGAAATCCACAACATTGTGGCCACACACATTCATGAGCTACTGGCCCGTGACATCACTGCAATCAGTTTTTCTACCGATACATGGAGTTCAGATGTCAGCCCCGTTATTAACCAGGGCAGCATTACAGATGTTGCGGCTATTTGCCGAAAAATAGTCGGCCACTTTAAACACTCGCCCCTCGCCTATTCGTGTCTTCAGGCTGTGCAGATCCAGTTGGGGATGAAACCAAAAAGGCTACAGCAAGATGATTCCACTCGTTGGTACAGTACCTTTTACATGATGGAGAGCTTGTTGGAACAAAAGTGCACACTTGCTACATATGCCGCAGACTACGACCTCCCCGCCACTCTCAGTGTGCACCAGTGGCAATCAATTGAAAACTTTACAACACTCCTCTCCCCGTTTGAGCAATTGACAAGAGAAGTTAGCTCATCAGAGTCATCAGCTGCCAACGTCATCCCCTCTGTGACAGCCCTGAGACGTCTTCTGAGCAAGCAGGCTGACACAGACCACGGTGTTAAAACAGCAAAGACCACATTATTAGAGGCTGTAAATAAACGCTTCGATCAAATCGAGTATGATTCCATGTTCTGCATTGCTACGTTTTTGGATCCCAGATACAAAGATCGCTACTTTGATGAGGATGTTAAACAACCTGTTGCCTGCTGCCACTGCCGAGGATGGGACACACGATGGAGAGAGCGCAGATCACCCACAGCGCAAGAGGCAACGACCTGACGGAGCAACAACTGGATATTTTCTTGGCAGAGTCCTCTATTCCCAGAGATGAGACTGCACTCAGCTATTGGAGAAATAATCAAATCTCCCCAGAATTTTTTTTTTTTTTTTTTTTTTGAAATACCTAAAAGTAAATAATATTCATACATCAAAGCTACTGTGCAACATTAAATAGTATCAGTAAATCATTTACTTGGAAGGAGACAGTTGTGTCATTATATAACATGCTCCTAACAGTTTTAAAAGAAAACTCATGGTTGAGGAGTGGGAGAAGGGGTGCATTTAGGCTCAAACTCAAACCAGAAACACTTGATGCAGATTGCTACAATATGAATGGTTGTTAAGGACATACATTACACTTGTCAAACTGCACCATTTCAACCTCCAAGATTCCTGACAATTCTATTAAAATGTAGCAATGGAACTGGCACCTTATTTCACTGTATGTGGGAGTGTCAAGAGCTCCAAATATACTGGAGAGAAGTCCTTGACCTGATTTCTAAAGTGACAGATGTTGCTGTTCCTATGAACGCTGAACTGTGTCTTCTATATATACCCCAAAGATTGACACATAAATGCCAAAAAACGGAAACTAATCAATTTTTGTCTTTTACAAGCCTAACGAGAAATAGCATTAAGATGGAAGGATTGTGGGAGACCAAACTCTAAACAAATCTGTGCCTATGTTTGTGACTGGTTGTGATGGTCAGTGCTCGGATTAATTTCCTTCACTGTTCCTTTAAGTGTAAATATTTTATAAGTATTTAAAATCATTTTGGCTGGTTATTGGTCTCTGATTCCAGCATGTTGCCCCGTTTTAATGATTTAATCATAACTGTATTAATTTTCACTGATTGAATTTAAATAATTATCATGAATAATTATTCATTTCTAATTCCCACACATGCCCTACCATCAGTTCCCAACATGGTTAACCTGACTCTGTTCTGGTGGCCAGGACACCTGCATACCCAAAGCAGAGGCACACATTGTCTTCCCCTGTAATGAATGAGTGTGTGTTAGACGAACACAGCCCTTGCTTGTTCTCCAATCACCCTTGTTACGAAATGCATCAATGCAAACACTCACAGTCCCAGACACTTACCTGGATAGACAGTCTTTGCTGTCAGCAGTGTTGTTCAGCTTGTGGTGGACCACTGCACCCACTGCAAGCGGCCCTGCGTCACCACAAAGAAATGTCACTTTACGACCATTCAGGATCCTCATGGTCCTCTTCACATAGTCCAGTGCCCTCTGCAGGTGAGAGGCCTCATGGGACACCCGGTGCAGCTGGAGGTGCAGCAAGGCAATACCTATAGTGCAGACAGTAGATCTGGGATCAGTCATAGGGTGAATCTGACACATGTAATTGGTATGTCTTCATAGTTTCAATGTCCTGGAGACAGACCTGCCCAGCCGGTGTAGGTAGAAAAATCATGGGGGTCAGCTGTTTTCAGGCCCTCCTCTATCTGCTGGAGGAGATCTTTAATCTTATTCTGGACCTTCTTCTGGAAAGCTGCACTCACCTGTAGTAGAGAGATAGAGAGCTAATTTGTAAACCCCAAACAGCATCTCAAATAGGCATGGAACAATTTGACAATTTTATGACATATTCATGTTGTTCAAAATAAATAAGATTCCAACATTTTCCAATATCATGAAACTTAAAATGTTTAAGAATGCACTAAGCCTCACTGGGGTAACTTTAACCTGAAATTTTGTTAGGAAACAAATATTCTTATTGCTCACAGATGACA
This sequence comes from Acanthopagrus latus, assembly GCF_904848185.1. NCBI lineage: Eukaryota > Metazoa > Chordata > Actinopteri > Spariformes > Sparidae > Acanthopagrus > Acanthopagrus latus. The sequence continues at coordinate 2,854,893 of NC_051057.1, read as the reverse complement.
CATTTATATTTTATTTTTTATAACCATCAAAAAATATTAAAAAAGGGAAAATGAATCATGAAAGATATTCCTTCACAAATAAAGGAAAAATACATGGTGGTAACCTCATCTCCATGTTGTTTTTTTCAGTGATGAATGCACATTATTTACACACATCTGATCTAACTAGTTTATGTGGCAGATGCAATGTGCAAGATGAGCCTTTACCCATGGAGACAAGGTTAGACTTAAGAATTAAAGTTAAAATTAAAACCAAAAATTCAGGAAACCAACACTACTGCTTTACTGCCACTGTATGTCAGTGAGCTAGACAGCTCTCTCGAGTCATTCATGTGAGGATATTCACTTTTACTCGATTCACAATTATTCTGGTAATTAAAATTCACCATCAACTAACTGCAAGTGTTTTTGGGGTTTTTTTGTTTTTTTTTATTGCGATCTGAAACAAAACCTTTCATTATCCCATCTCTAGCCTCACCTGATTTCTTAGTCCTCAACGATAGCTCCAAATAACAACAATAATAAAATAACCAATTTTGACCAATGATGCAGATGCCAGTGTGACAAACTGGGCTCTGGAAATTTGTGAAATTTAATTCTAAAAATAGAATTAAAACAGGAATCAAAATCTGATCTCAAACCAGCTCCAGTGGAGTTGAAAGAGGCATTGAACCCAGACACTGAAAAGATGGAAATGTATCAATCTCGCCAGGGGACCAGTAATTCGTAATAATTGCAGAGGACATCTAGGATCTTAATCTTGTGCAAATCTGCAATCTCCATAATTTGTAAAGTAAAAAATCTACTGCACATTACCTACCATATATCACCAACCACAGAGGTCCTGTGATAACAGGACTACTACTACTACTACTAATAGTAATAATAATAATAATAATAATAATAATAATAATAATAATAATAATCATCATCATCATCATCATCATCATCATCATCATCATCATCATCATCATCATCATCATCATAATCATAATAAATAGCACTGCAAGTGCACAGGGACTTTCTACAGAGTGCAACACTGAAAAGGGAAAGTGACACCAAATTTATTCCACACATGGATCATTTACCAATGTTTTATTCTCTTGTATAACCAATTGGGACACAATGGATATGTGAGGTGATTCTGGTAACACTACACTGGATAAGGGGCAAGGTCAAGTAGATATGGTGTGAGCATGCATCAGCATGAAAATAGAAAGTAGTGGTGGAATGTCTAATAATTTATATCAATCAGTAGGTTGTGACCCAGAATCTTCATTATTAGGATTCATTAAGGAAACAGGCTGTGTTAATCAGGTTATATTGCAAAAAGCTCAAGGCTCTATTTACCCTTTACAGATTTTTCAGTGTAGGTCAGACCATGCTTCAATGCCTGGTTTGATCCTGGATAAAGACTTAATTAATTCTCTACAGGCTCCTTTCATATTCACTCTACAGTGAAAACTGTATGGAATGAGGAGGTGGAGAGCTCACTGAATCAAAACAGAGAGAGAGATTGTCTCTGAGTGTCTCTCAGTAGCCATCTCTTCAAACCCACACAGGAGTCTGCAACTGCACGAAATACACAAGAGCTATTTGTTGGCAGTCAAGGCCCATTTACTCCTCTACACTGGCCTGAGAAATTAACGGGATCGGTTTAAAGAACAGGTTTCTCATTTCAAGCCAATCTCTGCTGCTGCGAGAGAAAACCATTCATGCAGAGACTCGATTTTCCCAAGCTAGTACCATTCGGCATTTACAGTCACCATTTTACTCAAGGCATGACAGGGTATAAGGTAAACTGACGCCTGCAGCTAACAATTATTGACAGAAGTGATGAATACATTTGTGCATCTGATAAATGTTTGGTGTTCCTTGATATCAACAAATAATTACCATTATTTCATTTGCTGTCAGCATCCTATCCAATCCTACCCATCCACTAAACCATTCCCCAAAATATTGCTTGAACAATCATAGTTTAGCAATCACAACAAGTCACAGCAGGACTGTGAAGTTGTGGATTTCTGCAGCTGAAGTGAAAAACAAGCAAAAGTGTAAGGAATGGCTAAATCAGTGATTTTCTCTGCTCTATCATAAACTACAAACACTATGGGGAAGTTTACACTCCAAAAACCCCAGCATTGTTACCCAAGAGTGTGTTACGCCAGAGAGCCCTCATCTTAAAAGCCTTTTATACATTGAAATAACAAGCTGTTATTTCTGGGCAAAATCGCGCATCCCTACAACACTGATTCTTTATTTCACACATTTTACAAGGAAGTCTGAGGAATTTCTCTTGCTAATCGTTAATAAGTATTTGTTTTAATTCATCCTGGCAATTCCAATTTATATTAAAAAAAAAAAAAGATTCATGCGGCACACTATTTACTTTGATGCTGTTATGACTGGGCTCCCAGCGTCCCCAACTGTGACTGACTTCCAGCGTACCTGGCTGTCATACATTTTTTTTAAAAGTATTTCTAGCAATTTAAGTCAATGATCAATAATTGGACTAAAATACTCTATATCCCGCAGAAACACTGCCATCTACCATCTACCTACTACCATGTTTTATGCATTCTGTTTTAAATCAGTTTCTTATCAGTCAGAAAATCATTTTATTTCCTAGTCCACTCATAACAGTTGTATAAGCAAAAACCCAAACAGCCAACCAGTGTCCACCCTCTCTCCTCAAACAGGGAGGATTATTACCAAGCCTGTCTGTTCTCTCCACTGAGTCACTGCTCAAGTCATCCATGGAAGAAGGGATCAATGGTAAAGGAAAAGAACAAAGAAGCAGTGACAGACAGGATTGTTTCAAAAGAATAATTGTACTGTTTTGCATAACAATGGTATGTTTAGAAACAGCAGGGAGGAGAATAAGAGAAAAACTATAAATGAAACACAAAGCTGAAAGCATAAAGCCCCACCTGCAGTCCTTTTGTGTCGATATTTTGAAGGAGAAAAAAAAATCATGTTTTAAACAGGTTGTGAACTACAACCTCCGCTCCTGTAGGTGTCACAGTACAAGTGGTTGTGTTGAAATGAGGACTGGAAGCTGATTTCTCGTGTTTTGCAGACGAGAGCAATGCATAGGAGCCATGCTGGGATTAACATGCAAGCTGTTGAATCGTGCATTGGAGGAATGGGACATAATAAGCAAGGACCCTGCCATAGTCACTGACAACGCATCAAACATGACCATTGCAGTGCAGCTAGCTGGTATGCTACAATACTTGTGCATATATGCTCTTGTATACATTTCAGTTACTAGCCCCACACAATCTGCAGTGAGTTCACTGTGCACTTTATTTCCTTGTTTTCAACATAAATACAATGAAAAAGGGACATTTTGGATTATACTGTTTTGAATCAATTTGTCTGCTGAATTATCAATATAATATAGCTCTGTTTTTATGCTTTCAGTTAACTACGTGGAATATTGCAATATATTCACAATATGCATTGTAGTGGCCGTTTGTCCAAAAATCAATTTAACTAAAACTTATCAAAATCAAAGAGGTGAATCCTACGCAGGCAAAAGTCATTCTGCCCATTCAAAGTTCTTGGCTTCTTTTGTGATGATTTATTCTTTCCAAAAACAAGCAAGCAAAAACAATATAACAAGCAAATCCTGTTTCTCGCATGCCTCTCTTGTGCTGGTAAAAAACTAAGAGCCCACCCAGGTGCATTCTGGTCCTCCACCTGCATTCATCCCTATATAATTTCCAGTGCCCGGTGCTACCCAAATTACAAAGAAAACAAAAACCTAAATTGGCAAAGCAACACAATTATATTTACCTCAAATTACTACAAATGATAAGAAATAATAATAATAATAATAATAATAATAATAATAATATCACAAATTGAATCAAAATAAAACTATACTAATCAAACATTATCAATAACAAACAACAAAATAGCTCCGACATGCATTGTATCACAATGTTTATATTGTGATGCGTATCATATTATGAAGTCCTTGACAATAACCACCCCTACTTATTATGGTGATACTGAGGTGTGTTCTAATATTACAGAGAAATCTGTTGAAGTTAGCATGCTAACTAACTACCCCCATTCACACTGCCGTTAGAATGCGGGAATCCTGCACCTATTCTCCGCCTCCTCCTCTGTGAATGTCTCAGAGGCAGCAAGGGGTGAAATTTCACTCAGTCGCTGATCTGCCCAGTACCAGCGGCGCAGCATTGGTGAACCGAACCGGTGTGAATTGATAAGCCAGCTGCACGTATTGAGGGCGTTCTGATCAGATAGACTGGTATCTACACAGGTCCCTCACTCAACTAAACACAGAGAAATGTCCAACAAAGCAACGTTACATGACCAAACAACAGTAAAGGGGTAACTGTAACTATTAGGGTTGCACCAGTACCATTTTTTTCAAACAGAGTACGAGTACAAGTATTTTCATCTGTGTTATTGCCGATACCGTGTACCGATACTGATATTTCTAATAACTATCAGATGCACTGAATTGGAAGACAGATTTATTTTCTTCTCTGTTTGTTCCAAAAAATTATAATAAATTAAATAAAAATAAATATAAACAATCATCATTTCCCATGTCAACAAAAAGCCTCCACATTGGCACTGTCCTCACATTTAACAAAATGAAACTTCCAATTATTGCAGTCTCAACATTTCAGTCAGTGATACTGAAGTAGCCTAGTAGTTGCATCAACATCTGCATGTAGTCAAGAACTGACTGTCAAATTAAATAATCAAGGAAGTGACATTTGTCAAAATTCAAAATTGACAATATTTATTGTCAAAAATGTGGCAATGAGGAGTGAAATAAGCTATACCGTCAATCACCTGCGTGACCTGATTGGCCTAATGGAGCCATTATCAAACTGCTATTTTTCCCCTCAATGGATGTGAGTTCAAGTCTCGCAATTCATTTTGCCTTTTTTGTTTAAAAGAGTTCCATAGTTCCTCTATGTGATGGACGCTTACTCAAACAGGGAGAATAGATGGATAAGAGTTTTTATAAAGGTTTATTAGGAAAAAAAAAAAAAACATTCACAGGAAGAGCAGCTCTCTCTTTTCCTGTTTACAACGTCTTCCCCAACAACCAGATACTTTGATACAGCGACGAGGGTTTTACACGTTTACTCCAACATGAGCCCAAACAAGCATCAGGTATGTTTTGCACAGAGAAAACCTGAACAAAGAGGTATATCAGAGGACAGCTACATCTTCTCTGCCCGTTTTCAACATCTGTCGTAGGGCGCCAGAAACCCTGGCTTTCTGTATGAATTACAAAGCGTTTTACCTTTGTGATTGGCGAATTGATGAACCGCTGCTGTGGCGATAATGCGGCGAGTCTTACTCTGTAGGGTGACAGTCCGACAGGTAACCACACCAACACCTCCCCCCCTGCCAAGTGCGCAGTTAGTGGTGACTCTGGTTATGTGCTAACCTCTATTTGTCTGGTGCATGTATTTGACAACTGGACAATTCTTACATACTGAACCGTTAAGTGTCTTTAAGGGAACCAACAAGGGACGGTACACATGTCTACTGGTCGTGGTTTATAATGCAGTTTGTGGAACGCTGGTGTCTGTGAGTGCCTCTATTTAGTTCACTGTAATGAGACAAATGGCAGGCGTACTACTCAGTTCACTGTAATGAGACAAATGGCAGGCCTATTACTCAACAATGACGCCTTCAACATAACATGCCTGCTGGTATAAGTGCTACCAATTGCCATTTAGCTTGTTGCATTTGGGTTCAGAAATGCTACGCAGTAACGTTCATCAACTTTAACAAGACAACATCTTTTTTCACGAGTTGTCCTGAATTACATATAGCATGGACGTTGCTGTAAGTTAAAGCTCAGTCTGGCCCACTTGTCACAGTTTCCTTATACTGTCACTCACTGACAAACCCAAATATATCACTGCACATAATGTGACGTTACGACATAACTGGTCTTAGCTACTACGACAGAGGTGCAAGTTAAGCTAACGTTAGCTCATGTCAGTGGATGTTATTTAAAAAAAAAAAAATGTTAGGAAAGCAAAAGAGCTCACCTTCCCTTCGGCATCAAACGGCTCGTTGTAATCTACGTCTGCTCCGGAGTTTGAGGTGAGGACTCCCTGGTCCCAGTCAGGGTAGGGGTTTGGAAAGGATCGCTCCTCCATCTCTGCCTCTGTAGCCGAGATCAGCTTCAGTCGCTTGGACACGTTATCTCCCATCGCTACGGCGGCTCGGCAGGGATAAAAAACCCTAAGGCACACTGCACGGCCATTAGAAAGGAAAATAAGCAAGCACGTTTACGAAATTGCAACGTTTGAATGAAAATCGTACCAGAGAGATACAAACGAATAACATGAGAATGGAGTATGGTCATTAATCAATGTGTTTTTTTGTGTTTAGTCTCTCGCAGTTATTTGGCAAATGTATATCAAGGCTAATTCCTCCTAGACAAAATGTTTGAATGGATTTCATACACATTAAGAAAAAAAAAGACAACCTTGCTATAGAATAAAATAATCATAAATCAGCAAAAGTGACTAAATAGTATACAGCCTAATTTCATTTTTTAGACAGTATAACATAATAATCTAGTTTTAGGCTGCCACTGACAAAAATGTACGTTTTACATTTCTCATTTATCTTTATTGTTTCAAAGGCTCTTCATGTCTTTATGAGATGAAGCACAGTGAACCCACAAATAGATATGAGTACAGGTTTCTGTTACTGTCATTCAAACAATAAATCATTTCTGATTTAGTTTGGTCATTTCACTATTCAGATTTCATTGCCAATCAGAAATCTGCAAAGAAATAAAGTTTGCTCATATTAAACTTTTAAATTAATGACAAAAATACATGTAGAAGAGCTGAGGCTGTTGGCCATGACTGAGCATTAAGTTCAACACCTGATGGTTCAAACTTTAGCAAATGAATGTCACCTTGAGTAGGCTGAGCTGTCCACATAGGCCCCAACAACAGTTAATAAGCTGTATGAAATGTAAAAATATGCAAAGCATTTAAAAGCTATCTCAAGCATGCTGAATTTTCTGTTCCTCCTTAATGTGTATTGGTTGCATATAGCCTAAAACAAAATGTGAGGGTAAAGTAAGAACAGTGAAATGCAGTTCATTGGAAATACAGTACATTTGTTGCCGCACTTGCAGTAAAAGGCAGCCCCAGCTACAATTCATAAAACACTGCAGGTGATGACAGGTGGAGCCAGAATTGGGCTTACGAAAGAGGCAATATGGTCAGCAGGCTGTCCAATCAGCAGTGTATGGTCCTCGGTCTTCTCAGGGCTTGTTTGTCTGTGCTTGATCCTGCTCGGCGGTTGCAGCAGCCTTCAGACTCCCAGCAGCATCTCTCAGCATCCCAGTGTCCAGCCTCTGCTGTTCCCCGATGAATGAAAAGTGGGAGCCGCAGTCAGAGCGTGCAGGCGGTACAGTCAGCCATGTGTCACCGCATCACTGTGTTTCTGTCGGTCTCTCCCTCCTCTGCACCCTCCCTGCTCCTCACCGCGCGCACTGAACCATCAGAGTGCTGCTGATGCTGCTCGGCAAATCACAGGTCCCACCCCTCCACCTCCGCTGCGGCTTGTAACACAGACCCCGTGCGATCTGTGCAGACCACAGGCTGAGGGAGGGCTCCTAACCCCCTCCTGTAATAGCCAGTACCCGGCAGTACCCAGCAGTCCGGTGCAGGCAGCTGACTTCAAATGTGAATGGTGACAGATGGTGTTGGTGTGTGATGCTGCCTGGATTAGGTAACATAGCAAACAAATCCATCCCCCACCCCTTCCACACATAGCACCCCCTCCCCCTGTCGCCTCTCTCATCCACCCTCCTCTCACTTTCTTTCCCTGCTTCAACAGCCATCATTTTAACATTTCCAGCGCAGAGTATTAAGACCAGCAAACACTGAGATCCATTCATTATTAAACACTCTCAGAGAGTGAAACCTGGATCTTACTTAATGTGATTCCCTAGAGACTTCTCCAATTTTATAAAGAAACACATTTTAGCTGCTTCTCATTAACATCTTCCTAGAGCACTTCGCATAAATGCTTTCCTGTTTCACTTCTTCCAAACAGGCTGACCACTGTAACAATTAGTGATATGAGAGCACTAATGGCATTTGTTTCAACTTTTCCCCATCTACACTTGCCCTCACAGTAAATCTCCAGAGTTGCAGTAATCCAGTCCAGTGTGCATAACCTCTACAGCAGGGGCACTGCCTTCCAGCAAAGCTCTCAGTCTCTAATCTGCTCTCCCACTGTCACACCATTGTCCTTTAGAGGAGATGCACAGGCTCTGAAGGGATATGCTGAACAAGTGAGACGTACCTACAATGTAGGGTAAAACTGATGATGTCAAATCTGTTATTTGTTTGTTTAAAAGTTTACCTTTAAAAAATGGATTGATTTGTGAATTCAATCATGCAGTAATAGTTTTGGGTTTTTTTTTTAGTTTATTAAGCTCAGTACAGTGGGTCAGGTAAACCCATTTTTATTAACACTAAAGGATTCTAAAAAGCCAACACCCACCCCAGCTGCAGTCTGTTCACCCTGCTGCCATCTGACAACAGATACAGAACAATCCACTGCTGTATCACCAGACTACAGAGCAGCTTCAATCCTCAAGCTGTGAGACTCCTAAACACATTTTCTATCCTTTCTGTTATGTAGCATAGAGGGACTAAACTAAACAACCCTGATGCTGTCCTTGTCCATTTGCTGGTTGGTCTGTCAGCAGGGTTACACAAAAAAACTACTGATTTCAGATTACAGAAAATTACAGATTTCAGATAGGGAAGGAGAGATGTGTTACTGAACAAAAACTAGTGACCTGGGTGGGCTCTGGAATAGTGAGCTTATACTTATCATTTATTTTAATAAGAGAAAAACCCTTACCTGCAGCTTTTTGCTAAATGGGGTGTTGTGTTTTGTTGTTTTGTTTTTTTTAACCAAATTCATGTTCATTTAGACTGTTAACATTAACCATCAGGTTCAAAATGAAACTTTGTTCATTACTCTTTCAGATGTATTGGCAAATGTCAGCAAAACCGAGGAGCTGATTGTTGATTTCTTTAGAAAAAAAAGACCCCTGTCTACATTAGTGGAGCTGAGGTGGAGCAGCCTTGAATAAAATAGAACAATAAAAAATAAAGATTTAGGGGGGAAAAGATCATCCTGCTGGCCTTAAATTGACTCAACAGCGCCACCTGTTGTTGTGGAGTGCGAATTACAGGACATTTGTTGGAAAGTTTACTGGCATTTGTGTGTGGATCTGAAGACATTTGTGTGTGGATCTGAAGACATTTGTGTGTGGATCAGCAAGGTGGAAAATTTGTGCCAAAAGTCACGTGACAGTTTTGTTTTTTTTTTTTGTTTTTTTTTTCCATACTTGTAGAATTGTTTTTCTGTACTTGAAGGATTTTAGTTTGTACTTGAAGGATACATTTTTGTACTTGAAGAAATATTTTTCTTTGTATGTGTAAAACATGCTGTATTTGTCTCTGAAGCATGATGTGTTTGTTTGATTGGTACATTTCTTATTTGCAAAACAAAATGCATTAGTTTGTGAATGATGTTTTGCATTTGCAGATTACACTGAGTTTGTTTGTAAATCGTTGGATGTGAGTAAAACACGTTTTGTGTGTGTGTGAGAGAGAGGTTTTGGCATGAGTCTAACTCCATATAAAACCTTTGCTCTTAATTACACGATGGCGGAAGTAAAAACAACGTTAAAACCACACACCATATTTCAAAATAAAAGCATGCAATAAAATAACGTTAAAACACGGCAAGTAGTAAAAACAGAGTCAAAATAAAAGCATGCTTTAATAAAATCAAAATCGAGTTCCGCCTCGTGACACAAGGACTGATGAAAGTCGGCAGAGGAGGAAACTGGTCGCTCCTTTCTTTTGTCGTTTCCTGCTGGTGCTAACTGATCTGGAATACTCCTCACTTCAAGACCTTGTGTGGCTGCAATGAGGAGAAGTTCTTCGGGCCTGCTAGAAGTGTAGTTTGCAGCTCTCAGCAGCTGGAATCCCAGAAGAATCCAGGAGGCCTTGAGGACAGGCAGAAGTGAGGGGACAAAGCATATGTCCCAAGAAGCTTATTTTTATTATCCACAGAAAGTAAATGCATGGTTTCTTGTGTTCTTCGTAAATATAGGTGCCATAAAATAGTAACGTTATAGAAGTAATTAATGATGCAAATGACCAAAGGTTAAATCAGGTCAGTGGAGTAAGTAACTGCTGGCATTTGTATGTATGACGTTGTAAAACATTTTTGCAAACTCTCCTTGCAGTAGCTGGACATCGACGCAAAGTTGAAAACGTGTCTTTCTGAATTCACAAACATGAAATGTGAGACAGCCAAACTACCAACACGATGCAACACACCATGCTAGCTGCTATAACTATACTATACTAGCTAATTAGTGATATCACCTGTATAAGTCAAGTGGAATCAAAATGTGGCAGGACTACATGGAACATTTTTACTTAATTTCTCCACCTCTGTTGTATACTACAGTATATAAACAAAACAAATAGTAAGTGAAATTACTGAGAAGTAGCACCATCTGCTTCTGCACCATCAGTACTTTTTATTCTTGATACTTGTATATTTTGCTTCTAACATGACATACTAAATTGCATACCTGTCTTGTTTTAGCCACTTTCACTTTCACAGTAAGTTTTTGAATGCTGAACCCACAGTGCATTATTTTTGTAGTCATCGTTACTTCCTCTACATAAGTAAGGCCTCATTTACACTACCTGGTGCCAGTGACCTGTAAGCAAAGACAATCTGAGTTTGCAGGCTGTGTACATTAATTTGAATTGAAGTTCATGTATTATAATTCAAACACATGATACATTTTATATTCTTTTTAGATGCATCATTCAATTATTCCTTGTGGTGCAAAGCCTGCTGTGGAACGCTGCACAACATGCTGCAGTTAGTTCCACTGCACCCTTTGTGATCTTTTTTCCAATTGTACTGCAATCGTGGGGTCACTTTAAAGAACATGCCATTCACAAGGTAAGGTCAGACCTGCTGTCTGCAATTTGAAAATGAAGTGTCAAGATAATGCATGATTGGATTGGAAAATTAACATTTGTTGAGGTGGACATATTAGAGGAGGGCACTAATGCGATCTTTTCTTCTTTTTGGAGCTTGTAAATATTACAACTCATCATTTTGTTTATCTATATATTTTCAGGAAGAAGAGCAGCAGGCTGAGGTCTCAGTCAGACCTGCTGATGTGGACACACCAGTGGAAGGGGTAAGCTTTCTCACAGTATCTATTGGTCAGATACTGGTGGAGCAGCTATGGTACAGACATCTTTCTGTCTTTTCCATAGGACTCGTTTGAAGATCGCATTCTTCATGATTGCAGACATGCAGCAGAGTGGGTTGAGGCCAACAAACAACTGTTGTCTGCCAAAGTGGACCTGCCTGATGTGGACCAGGCTGAGGCTGCTCTGCAATATGTAAGGGTGTGGAAAGATGAAGTGTATGAGCATGAAAAGGAAGCTATCCCGGAGCCCTTCAAGTTCCAATTTTACAACACTGATGATGTGGAAATTCTGTGAAGAAATAATGGGCCAAAGAAAGTATTTGGCCTATTGTGACTGTCACACAGATGAATGAGTTTATTGTGATGAGGAATAAAAGGTTACAGAACATTTGACCATGTTATGACTTGGTGTGTGTGTGTGTGTTTGTTTTTGTTTTTGTTTTTTTTTTTAATGTTTTTCTCATTGATCACTTAATAATTCACTTGGATTATACTGTAGATATCAAGAGTTAGGGTAGTATTTGTAGTATTTAGTGGTACTTTTTTTTAGGTGTTCCAGCGGTACAAGAATTAATAATAACCATAGACATAGAAACAAACGTGAAATTTATGGTGGTTAAGAATAAAAATACAGAATAATACATATAATCTTCTCTCAGGTGTCTTCCCCCAAGCCATTAAGACTGCAGTCATGAGACCACTCCTGAAGAAGAGAAATCTAGACACATCAGTAATGAATAACTATAGGCCCATTTCAAACCTCCCAATTTTAAGTAAAAATAATTGAAATGCTGTTTCTCAACAGCTGAACAATTACTTAATAATAAATGGCTGTTTTGATGTTTTCCAATCAGGATTTCGATCACATCACAGCACTGAGACAGCTCTTGTTAAGGTCCTTAACGACATTCATTCAAACACAGACAGCGGAACAATCTCAGTCTTAGTATTACTGGATCTCAGTGCTGCGTTTGACACAGTCGACCATAATATACTACTGGACCGCCTGAAAAACTGGTTTGGACTCTCTGGTACAACACTAAAATGGTTTAAATCTTATCTAAATGAGAGAGATTACTTTGTGTCTATTGATGATTACACATCTGAACGGATGAAAATGACAAGCGGAGTACCCCAGGGCTCCATTCTGGGGCCTCTACTATTCAACATTTACATGCTCCCTCTAGCTCAGATAATGGAAAACAATGAAATTTGCTACCATAGTTATGCAGATGACACACAAATTTATATAACCATAACACCAGGGGACTATAATCCTATACATACCCTGAGTAGATTCATTGAACAAATCAATGATTGGATGTGTCAGAGTTTTCTTCAGTTTAACAAAGACAAGACTGAAATGATTTATGAATTATGTCTTGGCAGGATTTGGAGAAACTTGTCTTCAGCAGTCTTGACTACTGTAATGGTGTCTTTACAGGACTCCCTAAAAACTCCATCAGACAGTAGCAGCTGATTCAGAACGCTGCTGCTCGAGTCCTAACAAGAACCAAAAAAGTAGATCACATCACCCCAGTTCATAGATCTTTACACTGGCTTCCTGACTATCAAAGAATAGATTTCAAAATCCTGTTGTTGGTTTCTAAAGCATTGAATGGTTTCGGGCCAAAATACATTTCTGATCTGCTGCTGCGTTATGATCCATCCAGACCTCTGAGATCGTCAGGTACCTGTCTGCTTTCAGTCCCCAGAGTCAGAACTAAACATGGAGCAGCAGCATTCAGTTACTATGGGCCTCATATTTGGAACAAACTCCCTGAAAATTGCAGCTCTGCTCCAACTCTCACCTCTTTTAAATCAAGACTTAAAACATTTCTTTTTTGCCACTGCTCTTAACTGAAGCAATTCAAGTCTTTTGATGTTTGTTTCTTAATGTTTTTACTGATTTTAAAATGCTATTTTTAATGTTTTAATGCAATTTTTAATGTCCTTTAAATGATTTTTTGTATGTCTTTTAATGAAATTTATGTGTGCCTGTAAAGCACTTGTGTCTGAATTGTGCTGCACAAATAAACTTGCCTTGCCTTGTGATCTTTAACCTTAGGCTTCAGTGTGAGCAATGACCTTCAATGGTTCATCCTCAACACAATTATTTCCATTATGCCTTTGTAAAATATCAAAGTTCCATGTGGGTAAGACCCTCGTGACCCATCTTTTTTAAATCCTACATTCAGTCTGTATTAACAGTCTCTGAAATCCACCCTATAAGTCAACTCCCACAACCTTCATTCAGAGTTGAACATGCTCATATTTTTGCGTTTGCAGTTTTTTGCATGAGCAGTGTATTGAACTTTCCATTTGCAACAAATTAACATGAGTGCTGCTAACTGCAGCAAACATTAATGATACATCACTCTTTTAAGCAGGTCTGCCGCAAATGAAAGAGGCTTATATTCCATACACAGTGGCGTGATTATGTATCACACTGCTTTTGTTTAAAAACCCGCCCTAAGTTGCCTTTGATTTCTCAAGTCAGGAGCTCAGCCTCACTGAGATTCTGATTGACAGACTCAACCCAACGCATCACGGAATTATTACACATCTGTATTTTATTTATGTACTTCCATTTGCAATAAAAACTAGGTTAGGGCCAGTGATATTAGCTGAGGTTGGTCATGGTTTCATAATTTTTTGCAGTCAATATACAGGCCCAGACCATTTTCACCCACAACACAGGATGACATCTGGACATTGAAGTTCCGTAAATCCATGTGTTTAGTGCTTGGAGCCCCTTATTGAAAATGTAAGATGTTAAGATTGAGACATGCATGATTTATCCCAATAACCCAGTCCAGACAGTATAATTTGATTGCAGTCTCTGCTCAGTCTGGGGTAAGCGGAGCTTTGAGAGATGGTCAGGAGTTAGACAGGCACTTCAGCTTCCATCCACAGCTCAGACAGCCTGGATGTTGTCAGAAGGATTTTGCTCAATAGCTTTTTCCCTCAGATCTGTCACCCAGAGGCTCTGGTTCCTCGAGATGAGCATATCCAGCCACTGCCTTCCCTCGGTGTATTGTTAATGACCTTTGGCAATGTTGAGTTATGAGGGAGACAAAAGCTCCAACTTGAGCGAAATAAGGGCTGCTGACATTTAGTGTCCCTACGGAGGCAAAAGTTCTATATCTTACATTTTGATCTTCATGACAAGACTGAGTTTTACATACCAGCAAGAATGAAAAGATCCACAAGGAAAACAGCGTTTATTGTCTGTTTCTTCAGCCATCAATATCAATGCAATATTAAAGGTTGGATCCAATTTCAAATACTACATTCGGGGCTTTAAAGTTCCAGTGTGTAAGATTTAGCATCATCTAGCTGTGTGGCTGCATATTGCAACATGAAACATAAAACATTTTTAGAAAATGCAAAGAAATATGCAGCAGAAGTAGCATTTCACTGATGGAGAGGAGGTTGTGTAATGATAATTGGTGGCTCCATAAACTCCCAGATTCATATTATTCACATGTTTATGATCAACTTATCATTTTGTCATGCTGATTGTCAACCCCACAATATTGCTATGATGGCATATTCTGTACACAGGAACATCATTGCATGTTCTTTTCTGGGAGAGTGATCAGAATGAGATTTCTAAGATAACCTCCATTGTCTCGAAGACTTTTTTTTGTGTGATTTTTGATGCACAATAGGTGTGTACTCATATCTCATATCATATCTCATAATATGTTGTATTCTAGAATATTCTTAAAGAATTGTTGTTGTTGGTTACATTTAACACTATTGCTATAATATTGTAATTTCTGTTCATTAGACTAATCATGTTCAGCGCGTCTCCCATATCAACAGGTTTATCGCTGAAAAAAGCTTTTTACATGAAAAACGTTGTCCTTATTAAGAGCAAAGTGAAGTGAAACATGCCTGTGATTTATAAAGAAAACCGCACATGTGTCTAAGGATGTATTTATATCTGCATTAATATGAGCTTTTCTCCAAAAGTGCATCCAAACAATGACCCCACCCTGCTGTTCCATTTTACAGCAGGCACTGTCTTGTCTACAAGCTCTGTAATACTTGGATCACAGTGCTTGTAGATGAGATGAGGGAGATTATCTCCACGGCAACCGCTTGCCATGATGACAGAATGCAGGCATTCTTTACAGGAATGTGCTGTAGCCTGTTAGCCGTAGGAGCGGATATCGGGCCATATTCAACCACCGCTGCTTTATGCCCACAGGCCCATACACACACACACACAGACGCACACACACACACACACACAGGAATTAATCAGCAAGAAAAGTGGGTCGCCTGCAAAACTAAGCAGTAAGACAATGACCTCTGCCCAGTGGTCACTCTCCAGGCTTCGACATTTATTAACACTGACATTCACCTGGTCTCAGAGCTTTCTAGTGATGAGCAGAGTAGTTGTGGACTCAAAAACCAACAATCCCAACACTGTCTTACTTACTCACCATATGTGGCTCTCAACAGCGTACCCAGTGGTTCACACTGACGATTTAAATCTTTTAAAACTCCTCACAAATATACATTTGTACATTGTATACAGTGGTATAGCCTGGTCACTGTAGTTGTCATCAAACATCATGCAAACAGGAGGCAGTAGTGCATTTGTTGGGGGACATATTCAGATACACATTAATACACATTAGTGAGTGTTCCCACCAGCAAGTTACATCCTTGATAAATCTATTAATCATCTGGCTGATAAAATATTGAAAGAAAAGCCAAAGAATGCTTTATTTTATGTAAGAGGATCGAGGCCATATGTGAAAAATTAATTCGAGTTCACTATTTAATGTGAGAAGTTTGATATTAAAGAATTCTGACATTAAAGTCAGAACTAAAATACATGTTTCACTTGCATCCCTGATCCTGTTCCGTAGACTGGTGTCTATCAGTCTATTCAAAAAAATGTATTATGATGTGCATCGTCTCCTCTAATAATATCATCCCTCTCTTTTCTGCTCAATCAATGACCTCTGTTGGTGACCAGTAGGAAATGCAGCCACTGCCATTGTTGGCATTACACTTTATTATCGAATGATGGATAATAAATAAGGAGGATGGAAATATTGTGAAACTATCAGCTGACATTCCAGACCATATAGAGATTTTCTGGGGGGGACTGGTTAAGAAAAGAAAGTTACTACTATAGTGTAACAACATTACACTTGGCACATTTCATGCTTGAATTTGTGCTCACAATAGTTAGTTTAAAAGCTGCGCAGTTGTGTAGAAAACACATGTTTAGACATTGAATAAAAGTATTAATTATTTAATATAATTGTAAGGTATGCTGTAGATTTTATCAAATTAATATAAAATAATGTATCTTCATAAATTCCACAGGGCCATAGCCATACAATACTGATGTCATGAATAAAAGTATATCATTCATGCAGTTTGTAATATCTGCCTATTGGATGTCTCTCAGTCAAAACAAAACAAGAGATATGAGAAGCGTGTGTTTTCTTGATTGTTCAACAAACCTGACCTGTAACTCAAATCAGTTTGGTTGCACAACTCTAATACACATATGTGTTTTACTTTACTATGGTCCAACTTTTAATTTACTGACTCTGAAGTCTGTGCGGCATTACTACACAACAATAACGTCTCCGCCCTTACCAGGCAAGTTAGTTGTCCATGCAAACGGATTGTCATGTGGTGTAGATAAGAATGGAGGCCACTGGCTGTCTGAAAAGGAGGAATAACAGAATCAAAGGTCTGCCTTGAGGCTGTGTGGGGATTAAATGTACAGCACTCTCAAAGGCTCCATCACACCAGCATTTGAGATAACGTGATTTCACAATTAAACCAATTAACTTCAGTGGAATCTCTAACAGTTTCTTGTGTGGGTGCAGTAAATCCAAACAATTAGACATGAGAACTTGTACCTTTTATTAATAGGAAATCATCTTGACAGTGCTGAGCTGTGACGAAATGAAGAGGCAGAATCCTAAACAAGGCATGCACCATTCATTTTATACAGTTCTCCTCTGCTGGATTCTAGGCTGTTACAGAAAGAGGAGTAGTTTGTAGAAAGTGAGGGGACGGGAGATAATGTTACCTGTTGTTACATGGGGTCTGTAGCTGTAAGGCTGTTAGTGTTCCAAACTGTCAAAAACATTAGAAATGGCGGTAATGAAATGAACATTCAATTCACATACTACAGCAGTGGAAGACGCAGCTTGCCAAAGGAACGCACCTGCAGGACTTCTGTGACGTCGTGTTGTGTGATAAAACTGCACATTTTAGGGGGCTGTTCCACACGACAAGTGGTACAAAAGGATGAACTGTTGCTGCGTTTTGGCTGCTCCTTCAATTGACAATGGCATCTCGGGGACTGGACAATGCAAAGGTTTCAAAATGGGTGAGTGTAATCATTTGAAAATGGCACCTTAACTGTTGTTGTGTAAACTGGTAATTCACAGTTCCTGTGAAAAGTCTGACAACATGGCCCCAATTTGTGGATATGTGTTATGTTTTTTGTCTAATAGCTATGTGTGAATAGGAGGACAAGAATAATGGAAGACTTTCATAGTTTGTTGGAAGAGCGTTAATAAACTCAGTGAGTCAGCGACACAAACAAAGTGTAGATTTACTGTGATGTGATGACTCACCACTCTGTGGCAGAAAGTGTTTGTGCACAGGCACATCCTTCTATTCTGTGATGTGAATTACAAAGTTTCTCTGACACCTGCTGGCCTGGCATGAATACTACAGTGTTTTCACTGTTTGTGTACCTATGTACAACTATAACACTGTCATACAAACGCGAAACTATTTTAAAAACCAAAGGAGAAACTTTTTTAGCAGAACTGTTGTCATGCAAATAGAGTCTCAAGAAATCTTTAGATAACTCTTTTTATCAATCCATAAATCAGAAATTACAGTCAACAGCCATAAGAATAGTCATAGGAATAATTTTATCACTTGTATTCATATTAACATTGTTTTTATCAATCTTGCCCACTTTGATAATTATACACTGCTACATCCCTCCCACCCCCCCAAGTTTCCACACCGATCTTAAATACAGCAATGTTGAGATTCACCAATCAAGTTGACATTACATTGCATTCTTTCCTGTTCCTGCACGGATACAATCACAAGAGCTGGTGGCATCATTAGTGTTGTGAGGAGCGCTGAGGACAAAGAGGCTGAGACAGAGACCTCTAATTATGATGGCAGACTCAACAATTTATAGTTTCAACACACAGTGCTCCTTAATCACTCATCTAATTACAAACCACACTACTGCTGCATCATAATCACATTCATATTAGAGGAGCTGCTGCCAGAGAGCAGCACGGCAGCATGAGCAGCATGGAACGAAATGCATAATGAAAATAAAAATACAGTGAATTGTTCAAATGCTTACTGTATTTTTTTCCATAGGCCACAAGAGCAATTTCCATACACATTACATTTACATTTAGTGCATTTAGCAGATGTTTGTCCAAAGCGACTAACAACAAGTACATGTGTCACAAGAAAAGAAACCACAACATAACATAATAACCACAACAACATAATAATGCATTTTATTTATCAGCACCTTTCACAGAAGGACACTTTACAGAAACCTAACAAAAGAAAACAGCAGTCAAAAAACAAAATTTAAAAGCAAATTTAAAAAGGTGAGTCTTCAGTTGTGATTCAAGCCCTCACCTGAGCATAGTAGCTGCTATTTCAAGCTAAAGTCTGAATAAATGAGTCTTGAGTCCTTTGCGGAAGATGGCAAGTGACTCTGCTGACTGCCAGAACAGAGAAGAGTTGCGACTTCCCTGAGCGACCCTTGCTCTCAGCGATGGCGGTACCAGGCGGCCAGCTGATGGAGTGGAGCACAGTGCTCATGCTGGGGCGCGTGGTCTGACCAGTGTTTAGAGGTAGATGGGTGCAGTTCTGTTGACGGCCTTGAAGGCCAGAACCATTGTCTTGAATCAGATGTGGGCTGCAACAGGAAGCCAGTGAAGAATTTGGGTCGATTAAAAATGAGACGCGCTGCAGCTTTATGGACATGCTGGACGTCCAGCCAAGAGTGAGTTGCAGTAGTCCAGGCGGGAGATGACCAGCGCTTGGACCAGGAGTTGCGTTGCATCATTTATGAGGAAAGACCGGATCGGGCCACAGCACTGATGTTGGGGGTGCAGGACAGTCTGTCATCAAGGATTACACTCAGGTTCCTCTCAGTTGATAAAGGCGATACTGTGAAGTCCTCGACAGTGACTGAGTTCTTAGTGGGGGGCTTTTAATTTGAAAGTAGCCACAGTTAGTAGCTTGCCGCAACAACAACAAGCGGACAACAGAGGTGGATTTCACTGTTCGATGTTGAGACTCAGTTCCCTTCGGTCGGTTTGGCAGGAAAAATCGTTCATATCATTCTTTCTTTTGTTTGAACAGTCGCGTTTCCGTAATGCACAGTCCTCAGCTCCTCTTTCTTAAATGACCGTGCTAACGGTCAACATAACACTGTAGTTCAAGGCAAGTACATAGCTGCAACACGATTATGTATACTTTCAGACAACATAAGAGTGGATAATGTTTATATTCATCTCGACATTAAATTGACATGAATCGAAGGTAAGCCAAGTGACTGACAGACTGAACGAGAACGATGAGCTACGAACAAACTGAAATGGAGTTTCTTCATGGAAACGGTTGCCTTGCTTTCCCTTTTCTCATTGGCTAAAATTCAATGACAGTGTCCTAGACTCATATGCACTGGCTCGCATATGATTGGCTGGTTCTCAGTCCTCTTCACCACTCTGATAACTAAACAGTGAACAACACAGCGTCTAGTCTGTGAGAACGAAAGAATCAACTAGAGAGAAGGCAAACGTGGAATCAGGTCAGTTCGTTTGTGTTAAAGAGTCGCAACAACACGTGATTGGTCGTTCTGATAGCTAAAATCCTCATTTGACAAACTGTTGGGATATAGCAGTGAGGTTCTAGATTGCAAAACACTCCCCCGCTTTCCCCTTCCTTTCCAAGGATGATGGAGAAGCTCCTGAATCTACGGTGGCCCTCAAGGACAAGAAACTAATTTTCTAAATTTTGACTTGGCAACAACAGCATAGTGTATTTAGTGTATTTGTTCCATCCATCCATCCATTTTCATGCGCTTATCCAACCGGATCGCGGGGGCAGCTGCCTGAGCAGAGACACCCAGACTTCCCTCTCCCCGGACACTTCCTCCAGCTCTTCCGGGAGGATCCCAAGGCGTTCCTCGGGGGTCTCCTCCCGGCGGGACATGCCAGGAACACCTCCCGAGGGAGGCGTCCCAGGGGCATCCGAAACAGATGCCCGAGCCACCTCAGCTGGCTCATCTCGATGGCTTGGCTCTACTCCGAGCTCCTCCCGGGTGACAGAGCTCCTCACCCTATCTCTAAGGGAGCGCCCCGCCACCCTGCGGAGGAAACTCATTTCAGCCGCTTGTATCCGGGATCTTATTCTTTCGGTCATGACCCAAAGTTCATGACCATAGGTGAGGGTAGGAACGTAGATTGACCGGTAAATCGAGAGCTTCGCCTTTCGACTCAGCTCTCTCTTCACCACGATAGACCGATACAGCGACCGCATTACTGCGGCCGCCGCACCTATCCGCCTATTAATCTCACACTCCATCCTTCCCTCACTTGTGAACCCCAAGATACTTAAAATCCTCCACCTGAGACAGTAGCTCTCCCCCAACCCGGAGGGGAAAAAATACCTTTTTCCGGTCGGGAACCATGGCCTCGGACTTGGAGGTGCTGATTCTCATCCTAGCTGCTTCACACTCTGCTGCAAACCGCCCCAGGACATGCTGGAGGTCCTGGCTCGAAGAAGCCAACAAGACCACATTATCCGCGAAAAGCAGAGATGAAATCTTGTGGCTCCCGAAACAGTCCCCCTCCGGCCCGTGGCTGCACCTAGAAATTCTGTCCATAAAAATAATGAACAGAACCGGTGACAAAGGGCAGCCCTGCTGGAGTCCAACATGCACGGGGAACAGGTCTGACTTACTGCACCGGCAATGCGAACCAAGCTCCTGCTCCGGTCGTACAGGGACCGTACAGCCCTTAACAGAGGGCCTCCGACCCCGTACTCCCGGATCACCTCCCACAGAATGCCACGAGGGATACGGTTGAATGCTTTCTGCAAGTCCACAAAACACATGTGGACTGGTTGGGCAAACTCCCATGAACCCTCGAGCACCCTGCGGAGGGTATAGAGCTGGTCCAGTGTTCCGCAGCCCAGACGAAAACCGCATTGTTCCTCCTGAATCCGAGGTTTGACTATCGGCCGAATTCTCCTCTCCAGTACCCTGGAATAGACTTTCCCAGGGAGGCTGAGGAGTGTGATCCCCAAATAGTTGGAACACACCCTCCGGTCCCCCTTTTTAAATACTTAATAATTCCCGACTACCTCAGTGACTACGACTTGGGTGATGAGTCAACCTCTGAGTCCTCAGCCTCTGCTTCCTCTATGGAAGACATGTCAATGGGATTGAGGAGATCCTCAAAGTATTCCTTCCACCGCCCGACAATGTCCCCAGTCAAGGTCAACAGCTCCCCACCTCCACTGTAAACAGTGTTGGTGGAGGACTGCTTCCCCCTCCTGAGGCACCGTATGGTTTGCCAGAATTTCCTCGAGGCTGACCGATAGTCCTCCTCCATGGCCTCCATGGAACATTTCCCAGACCCGAGTTTTTGCTTCCATGACTGCCTGTGCTGCCGCTCGCTTTGCCTGCCGGTACCCGTCAGCTGCTTCAGGAGTCCCCTGGGCCAACCAGGCTCGATAGGACTCCTTCTTCAGCTTGACAGCATCCCTTACTTACTTGTCCTCGGCCCCCTGCTGTTCACTCTGATGACTCACAACTGCGTCCCAAAGGCTACCACCAACCACATTGTGAAGTTTGCAGACGACACAACAGTGGAGGGTCTCATCAGAGATGACCACGACCTGGTGGAGCAGCTAGTGGGTTGGTGTAGCAAAAACAACTCAATCATCAACGTGGACAAAACCAAACAGATCACTGTCCACTCCAGGAAGAAGCAGCCCAGCCAAGCCCCTCCTCTAATCAACAACACGGCTGTGGAGGTGGTCAGCAACACCAAGCTCCTGGGGGTGCACATCACAGACAACCTCACCTGGTCTGTCAACACCGCGACACTGGTCAAGAAGGCACAGCAGAGTCTGCACCTCCTACGATGGATGAGGAAAGCCCTCCTGCCCTGGCCAATCCTCACTACATTCTACAGGAGCACCATAGAGAGCATCCTGACCAGCTGACTGTCTTCTGTGCTGGCCTCTGGAAAGAGGCTCTGCAGCATTTGGTGCAGGACCACAAGGCTCTGTAACAGCTTCAGAAACACCGTAACTCTCAGTGACAATTGTCACCTTAAAATCATGATGACATCACCATGGCAACCTGGATGTGAGAGGACGCTGGCGTGGATATTAGCATCTCAATCCCTAGCTAGACTCACCTTTCTAAACGGATCAGCTGTTAGCCCCGCAAGCCTAGCAATGCTAACTTTCAAACCGACATACTCCATACTCTGTGGGCTGTCCGTCATTGCTCCGTTGGCCCACCCTCCACCACAACCTCCGGGTTTTTCACCGGCTGGCTCTCTTGGTCTCCTGCACCGTGCATGGAGCCTGCAGACGCAACTTTGTTTATACGGCTGGTGCTATTCCCTCCATGCTGACTGCGGTGTTGCTGTTCCCTCCGAGCTGACTGACAGGCGCTCCATTTACTCTTTGTTTTGTTTGTTCTACTTTGTTAAGTGTCCTTGGGGACCCTTAAAGGCGCTATATAAATTAAATGTATTATTATTATCTTATTCCTGTTGTGGTATTTTTTTTTAATCCACTTTCATATTTTAATTCTGTGCTGAGCCCCTTAAATTAAATTTCATTCTATGTTCATTTGTAGCACACTGAATGACAGTAAAGTCTGTCTAAGTTTAAGTCTAAGTCTAAATAACAAAAAGTTACACAGGCTTAATAACTACTGTGATGGATTACAAAATCCAGGCTCAGAAGTTACTTATTAATTTCATTACAGTGGGGAAATGATTAACAGCATAAGTCTGGAACTCTGCACCCCAAAAAAATGTATTTGAATATGGTCTGAAAAAATGTATAGTATAGATGGTGCACAATCACTGTGTTACATTTGTTACATTCCTTCTCACATCATCTTTCTAACAGCACTGGACTCCACGATTAAAGACATAATCAAACATTCAAAATAATGAATAATGCATTAGCCACACAATCATCAACTAAACACAGCATCTATTTTTCAGAACTGTTGCAGGGCGACCTAAGGCCTCAGCTCCTCGGCTTGCTGACAGATGCTGCACTGTGTGTGTGCGTGTGTGTGAGAGAGTGTGAGTGAGTGTGTGTGTGTGTGTGTGTGTGTGTGAGTGAGTGTGCGCACGCGCGCCAATATCCATACATCAGTGTCGATCTGCAGAGAGCCTGTCAAGCTATTCTTAGCCTTCGCACACATAAACCGATGAGAAAAACACAGAACCACTCCTTGTTTCACAGGAAACGTATCAGTCCACATCCCCTCCATGAGGCGTATTTACTATTGTAATGCATTGCGGGTGAAATACCAACATTACCAAAAATACATTGGAAGGCCGTGGAGCTCCTATAGGATGGTTCAGAGTGTCAGAGCTCTAATCAGACCAAATGTGACTTATTAATGTGTGTTGCTGCAGCCAGAGCCCTACGAGGAGGAACTGGAAATGGTCAATATTACCGGGGGATGATACAGAACGGGAGTGCAACACCACCATGCTCGTGAAGAAACCTGCTGCGGCAGAGATTTCACTCTCTCCTGGGAAATCTGCCCAGCCTCTGCAACACAGCACACACACCTTAAAGAATATATATGGGCCTACCTATAGAATCTTCAGCAGGCTCTACTGGAGTTTTGTGCTTTTATACCTTAAGACGTGCTGCTGCAGTCCTCAGCTCAATGGCTCCTAGGCAGAGCATCACACCGCAGTACTGCAGTGTGTGGGGGTGCAGGCAGCAGCAGCTCACTTAATGATTCACTACATCGATTTCCTCATTTTGCTATTGACCTTTCATTTCCAGTGCCAGCTCTGAGTCTCGATTGTGACACACACTCACAGAAACACAGACTAGAGAGGAGAAGGAAATCGTACATGTACTGTGATTTAGGCACTTGAATGGTGCGTGGAGATACTATAAGATGAGAGTCACAGGAAAGTAGGAGCTACTTCACTACAGCCCTTTCACATTTGGGATCAATATCCATCTTGAGTAATCTGATCACAGGTGGACAGCTTTAAGTACAAATGTGAACCCCACCAAGAAACATTGAGGACACATTTGAGATCTGTTCACTCAGACCAAATTCAGAGGTGGTCTGGGCCTCATGTGAACACAATCCACTCAGATGCCCTCCTTAAAACAACACGAAGAAGCCACAACAACAGGCAGAATGTTTGTTTCCTTGTGTAAAGCGTCAGTAGCCTCATTCACACAAAGAAGCCACATTATTGCAACAGCGGTGCTTCGCCAATTCTCCACTGCTACATATATAATATATAATCATATGGATGCTGTTATAATCCGTTGCCATTGAGATCCTGACCCACCAAACATCCTGGAAAGTGCTTTAAATTACATAGTGACATAATCACCATCAGTAAACTGGAAGCTGTCTGACTGTCACTCGTGGGGATAGAGGCTGTTTTCTGGGGGAAAGTTCACTGAAGTCTTGGTCTGGAGGACTGAGCGATGTGGTGATTTATTTTTTTTCAACACAAACAGTGATTTAAAGTTTTTTTTGCCAGTGACAGACACTGTTTTTCAGACAGAAATGTGACGAGGAGTTGAACAGGCGGGAGACAGACACTTCTGTTTGGTCCTGTAACGTTTTGTGGGACATTTCTCTTTATTTACTCGAGTGAAGGACCTGTGCAGTTATCATAATGTCAGATCAACATGCCCTTGATACGGGCTGCCAGCTTATCCATTCACACTGGTTCGGTTCACCGATACTGCACCTCCGATACTACCTCCAGAGGCAGATCAGCGCCGGAGCAAAACTTCCCCCCTCGCCGCCTCCGAGAGATTCACACAGAGGAGGATAAGTGGCGCAGGATCCCTGCCTCCATACAGCAGTGTGAATGGGGCTAGTTTGTGTCTAAAGTTCTAAAGTCTTAACATTTAGGGGGTCACAAAAGTCCTGTACACACATTTTAATGTGTGTAATTGGTGGAGTTACCCTTTTAGATTATATAGAGATAATAAAGGTGTAAGGAAGCACTCGAGAGCAACTGAGAATTTCATTGTTCATCTGAGCCGTTTTCTAAATCTCATCTAAATCATTTCACCCGATTACCTGGACCTCCGCGCGCCTCACCAGCCAGCTCCAGCACTGCAGGTCCCCCCCGGGACTCTAACCACCTCGCCTACCCCACCTGGTTGTGCTTGTCTAATAAAGCTCTTTTGCACCTGCCACGCTTGTCTGTCCGCTTCTGGGTTCCCCTTTCGTCCCTGGCCTAACAAAAACAGGTCTGTACAGGCTGCATGTCAGGGAGACATTTTGATTAAGAGGATAAATAAAACTGAGGACGGTGACAACAGTTAGCTTCATTTCACTCAAAGAATAAGAATGTGGTGCTGACTGAAAACAGTTCAAATGCTTTTCATTTCATCAGTCCTCTGTGTCTTATCATTCTCTGTGAAGCTTACAGAGCAGCAGATGGGAGCACAGGCAGTGATCAGTGCAAATCCCCCAAAGTGCACCGGTATCACATAGCAAGATGCTAATATGGCTGTGAGACTACAGCGAGGTACCTGCCACTCAGGGAACTGGTGAGAATGACTGATAATACTCATATCATCCATTTACAAGTCTTTGTGTATTCAAGATGCACTTGAGAACATAAACACAGTTGACAAACAGTTCCTGCTCTGCTGCAGCTCCCTCCTCCTCAGAGAGCTTGTGAATTTGCCATTAGACCTCTGCAGACGACCCTGACCCTCCTGCCCACGTCTCTGTTCACTACAGTGGCTCTCTGTTGCGGCTCACATCCAATTAAGACCCTGACAGCAACACTCCATAGCTGCAGACTGTAGGCAAAGCCTACACTCCTCCTCTGCCTCTGGACATTTACTGCCCCACCACTCTGAGCACCATGTGGATCCCCATCTCGGTCCAGCTTCCTCTGATGAAAAATGTATGTTAATGGCCTTTTGTCCATGACACTGACATGTAAAAATGATTAAGAAATGTATTTAGTTTTTCGTTGATGAGACGAGACGGAACAAAAAAGGTTGTGGTGGGCCGTTGGACGTTAAAAGACTGCAGGATATTTTCTCCCAGTTGAGCGCCTGGTCTGTATACGACATATAACCATGCCTGTCACTGATAGCAGATTCTCAGAACCAAGGTGATGCTGTCCCAAACCGACCGCTAGTTAGTGACAACAACATGATGGCTTCAACCCAAAAAGAGTTTGGTTGAGAAAAACAGCAGAACTTTGGACACACTTTGTTAATAATTCAACAGAGAGGAAAACACAACGCAGTAAAGACAGACTGAGAGATGAGCCATGGCTACAGATCAAGCGGGGAGAATTCAACCAACCTTAAGAGTAACTTGAAGTTGCACTATCTTGTTATCAATACCACAGCTAACTTTAGTGTAAGTTCTAATATTGATGAGAGGGGGAAAGGTGGGTTCTTGTTTTATCGGTTGGAGAGCAACACTGAGACCAAAAGAGCCAAACTTCAAGGTCCAAGAGTTTAAAATGTATTAACAAACAAACTAACAAACTCGTGCAAATAAAACACAGCTGGCAACAAAAGAACATAATTAATAACCTTTTGACATTAAAAGGTTGACAGTTCGAGGTCATAAAATAATGCTTGAATGAGCCTGGTTTCCATGGTAACACTGACTGGGTTAATGTTTTCGCGAGTCTCAGTTTGCTAGCTTCATAACTTGTGAGTGACCCATGCAGAGCTGAACACTTTTTGATTGGAAAAGTGAACTTCATCATATATTTTCCTGTTGTTGGAGTGAAACACATGGGGAAAAACTGCAGTGGCTTTTCAGACGTGCTCACTAGTATGTAACATGCGTGTTTATTATAAATACATTTATATTTGGATATTTGTCGTTATGCTCAAGCTCTCTGATTTAGTTTAGTTTAGTTACCAAAAACGCTAAATGGCATCCCTGAATATGGTCTGCATTGTATTAAGTAAAATAGTCAAAGTGTTACCAAAGTCCCCCACACACCGCTTAGACGTCCAACTGCCTTATCCCACCACTCTCCGATCACTGTTGCCTCTTGTCTGACCTGTTCAGCTGAACAGTTGCATTGAAACACGGCGCTTCGACGTGCTGCCTGCTGCACAGCAGCATGTACATTCTGCATTTGCACGAGATGCAATAAGTGGATGGTGCTTGTGCTGTGAGTTGTAAATGAGAGGCTTATGCACGCAACTGTCTTTACTTTCGATCAAAACTAAACTTAACTATTTCAGATAAAAACAGCTGCATACTAAACATGCAGCGAGGCATTACCAAACGAACACAGATGAATTCGTCCTAAACGGACATAACAACTAGTCTCCTGCCAGTACTGCAAAACATGAAAACGGGGAATGACAGAACGGAGTGCGTAAAAAATCAATGCGCACACAGTATTCTGCCCCTCACACAGCGCTGATTCGCTAGCACACCACCAATCAGAGAATCCAACGGCTCAGACGTCTGATGGCCCTCGTCCTCAGACTTCACTTGTTGAATCGTGGCAGACAACGTCCACGCGGCTCCGAAAGCTTCCGACGCAGCTGAACACACCAAACATATCTGTTCCCGACCTCGTCCGAGTCTCTCCAAACGCTTCAGACGTCCAGCGGTTGGGCCGGTGTGTTCCTGCCTTTACATTACTCAGTAATTCATCTGGAAAATATATGTGCTTGAGTAGGCATAGGCTATTGATCAAGTAATAGTTTTAGAAGCAGTGTGATTTACAGTCTGGCATGTTTGAAAAGTAATCTGTAAACATGGAGCTGAATATGTGGAAAAGTTTACCCTTCAGAAAACATTTGAGAACCGGCATGTTAACCTTTTCAGGGTTTATCAAAGATTTTGGAGTGCCTTAAACCAAACTGACACATTTAAATCAAACTTTAGTTGCTCAACAAGTGTTGCTGATGTGTTTCATATGTACATTTTGCAACCTTATAACCATTAAATGTTTCCTTATTATTTGCACACTTTATATAGGGATTTGAACCATTTGTCTGTTGGGGTGGTGGGAAGCATAGAGACGAGATAATTAATTTGGGGTGGGGTTTTCATTTTAACTGTAGCAATCCGTCCAATTAGTGAGAGAGGGAGAGTTGTCCATCGTTTGAAATCATCTTGTATTCTTTTTAGAAGCGGGGTGTAATTGAGGTTTCTTGTTAATGATTTGTCTGGGTTCTGTAGAAGTGGAGGCTGCCCACGAGGTCCGTGGATCATCTTAAATGACGCGTGCCATCTAGTGCGATTACACTGGAGAGAAGGCAGACTCCTCCAAAAACCTGCCACTCTCAACAAAACATCCTAGATGAATAAATAAGACCACAGGTACTAGGAAAATATGTATTTTTGTTCTTAAGTCAAGTTATTTTAGTGAGCTGGGCGAAGTTTACAAGACATTTTAGATCAGAAGATTAATTCAATTACAAGCACATTTTTTTCTCTGCAGCTTCCTCTGGTGGTATGTTCCAGAGGTTTCTGGTAGAGTTTCAATATGAAATATCTACAAGAAGTGTTATGACTCAGGTTGACCCCCCAATACCCTTTACTGGCAACTCATTTTTATTTCAGGTTAGATGTCTGAGATTGAGGCTGGTTAAAAAGCAGCTACAGTAGACAAAACCCCAAGGTCCCTGTGCTTAGAAAGGTGCCGCTGTAGACATGTGATGCAGGGGAATGAAGCGTGTTTGATGCTTTACAAATCAGAGAGGTAATTCTGGTTTTAAACAGGATGTCCTAAAAAGGACAATGGATGTGCAGAAATAGCAACAGAGAGTTAAAAATAAGATGGGAGCATAAATAGAAGGAAAGATGTAAGAAGAAACAAAGTTTGATCTCACTCACAAACGATGCAGGCAGTTGACACAAGTCATGTGCATGTGTCTGTGTTTGTGTGTATATATATCTACATAGATAGCAGAGGTAGCAGCATGGACTGGGACAAAAAGAGTTCTTAAGAATCATACTTGAGTTAAAATAAAGATAGTGTTAAAGTATTACTTTAGTAAAGTGAAATTCAACCATATGAATAGTACTTGAGTGAAATTGTTGAGGCAGCTGATGTTAAATATATCTAAATACATGTAAATAATGCTATGCTATAAATACATGTTAAATACTTCAGCAGGGAGAGACACTGCATACAACAACTGTTGCTCGGGTCCTTCACCAGTCAAAGTGTTATGGTAGAGTGGACAAGGGAAGGACACTGTTAAAGAAAGGTCATTAAATCTCCACTAGAGTTCACTCAAGTGTGGGCATGTGGGAGAGGTCAAAGGTCAACTGGAAGAAGATTCTTTGGTCTGGAAATCAAGAGTTGAACTGATTTACTGAAAACTGAGAGCTGAGTGTCAGAGTTGTATGTCTAATGAAAGATTGTTGTATGTGTTGTGTTTTTTTCCTTTCTTTTCTAACTTAGTTGAACTGGGAGCTGTAAACTGAATTGCCCGTATGGGATAAATAAAGTTTTCTGAACTGAACTGATGAGAGCTTTTTGACCATCAGACTAGACTAGACTGATGTGCAGCGTTTGGTAAACAACAAACGCTGCACATCAGCACAAACACACCATCCCCATTGTGAAGCATGGTGGCGGCAGCATTATGCTGTGAGGAGGGTTCTCAGCAGCAGGCCCAGGTAGACTTGTAAAGGTAGAGGGTTAAAATTCAAAGTTGAATACAGCAACTGTTTGTGAGTATAAAGTACATGGCACAGAAAACTGGTCAGGATGGTCAAGAGTCAACCAAAAACCACCAAAAGCAATTGTGCAATGACTTAGAAGCTGCTGGAAGACAGCTGCCAGTGTCCACAGTCAGGTGTGTTTCACACCAACATGACTGAGAGGCTGCTGTGTTAGAAAGAAGCTCTTGATCCAGACATGGAACCTTAAAGCTGGACTGAAGTTTGCTGCTGATCACAGGGACAAAGTCAAAACCTTCTGGAGGAAAACTCTGTGGTCACATGAAACAGACACTGAGT
Source organism: Acanthopagrus latus (assembly GCF_904848185.1). Taxonomy (NCBI): domain Eukaryota; kingdom Metazoa; phylum Chordata; class Actinopteri; order Spariformes; family Sparidae; genus Acanthopagrus; species Acanthopagrus latus. Next base: position 2,824,294 of record NC_051057.1, on the reverse strand, counting down.
TGTTTGGTCACAATGAGCAGCAATATGTTTGGAGGAGAGGAGGTGAGGCCTTTCACCCCAAGGACACCACACCTACTGTCAGGCATGGTGCTGGTAGTATTACACTGTGGGGCTGTTCTGCTGTCAGTGGATCTGCTGCTCTAAAGAAACTAAATGGAATCATGAAGAAGGAGGATTACCTCCAAATCTTCAGGAAAACCTCAAATCATCAGCAGACTGGCTCCTGGGTGCAGTTGGGTGTTTCAACAGGACAATGGGTTGAGTCCTGACTTGAACCCTGTCGACAACATGTGGACTGTGCTGAAGAAACAAGTGTGTTCCAGGAAGACAATAGATTCAGTTCAACTTCACCGATTATGTCAAGAGGAGTGGTTAAAGATTCAGCCAGAGGACGACCAGAAGCTTGTGGATGGATACCAAAAGCACCTAACTGAGATGAGAATGGTCAAGAGACATTTAACCAAATGTTACAGTTACTGTATGTATATCTATGATCCAAGAGATTTGATCATGTTTTCAGAAGACCTATAGTAAATTCATTATTGAACCAAACTTCATGAATGTTTCTGTGACAAAGTAGTTTATGTTCCACTCCTTCATCACAGAACAATGAGAGCTGCAGAAATCATTGCAAATAAACAGAAGACTGCCATGTTGTACATGTTCGTTATAAGTGGCTGTAAACCTTTGACACATTTACATTTTGGGGCATTTAACAGACACTTTTGTCCAAAGAGACTTACAGTAATTCTTACATACACTGATGGTGCTGGCTGCCATGCAAGGTCAGCACATCAGGAGAAGTTTGGGGTTTAGCATCTTGCCCAAGGACACTTTGACATGAAGACCTGGGGAATCAAATCAACCTTCAGATAATAAGTCACTGGCTCCACCCCTGAGCCGCAGCCCCTTCAGTCCTGTATGTGTATGCGAAACATGCATGTTTCTTTTGTTCTTTGTTTCTTTTGTTCTTTGTTTCTTGTGATCATGCAGAAAATGACCTCCTCTTACCTACGAGTAAAGCGTGTGTTGGCCCATACTGTACTGATTCACCATTTGTACAAACATTACACTGTGAAACCTAAAACATTTCAAATTTGTTTTCTAGTGGACAACTGAAAAGTACACCTAGCCTCCAAGGGCAGAGTCTCTGGACCAAGACACTCACATCCATTTGCCTGAGATACAGTAATCAGATGCTGGCACTTTACCATTGTGAGGTTTGCAGACATCCCAGTGAAACAAACAAAGCAAAAACAGATGTCGTGAAACTTTGTTTCTTTATTCACACCATTTTCTACTCCAGCTATGTTAGAAGTTAACATAAGTGTCAATCCTCTAATTCCTATGTTGATCTCTCATTCATCTGTACACACTATATAAAAAAGTCAAGATAATAATATGTTTAGAAATCCAAGAGTGTTGTGAGGTGAGGAGGGTTCAACAGTTGTTGAGGGGTTCTTGCTTTACAGTCCCTACCCTCACTTCCAGCCTCCTCCACCTTCACTTAGACTCTTTTTATCTCTTTTTTTTTTTTCATTAAACAAAAGAACATATTGAACAAGGCATTTGTACCAGAGCTCAGAAGGGGGCTTGGACATTTGTAAAGCGCTTTGACTGTACAGCTCACGCAGAACACAACCAACATGTCATATACAGAGCATGGTAAAAGAGGAATAGTATACTGCTTGGGCACAACACAAACACAATACAATGCCATCTGACAAAAAAGTACCATTGAAAAGAAAAGAAAATTATTCTCTTCAACTTTTTTTAAGCATTTCATAGAAACAAAAGAGAAAGATAAATTGCAAACTTGGAGTAAACAAATAGAGAATATATATACAGTGAGGTAAAACACATTGGTCTTTAAAAGGAGGTATTTTCTTTTCAATTAAGTGACCTTTTTAATATGTTAATTATGTTTTTTTAAGATACTTCTCAGCTTTTGGATGACATCTATAAAGCAGGTAATGCAGACATCGATGCAGACACACAATCACATGCAGTCTTGTCATTCGAGGTGAAAAGTAAAAGAAGTCTTGTCAAACTTAGGCACCAAATAAAACGTGATAAAGCTTTCTGCTACCCTTGTTGCCACAAAGGCCTCACTGCAGCATTGAACCGGAGAGGAAAACTGTCTTAACTAGGCAACGCCTGAACCCTTAAGTGACCCAAACCACTCCTCACATCAACCTTAACACTTGACCACTGCAGATGCTTCATCAGAGACCACTGTATAACAGGTCGCTGAGATGATGGAGGGCAACCATGAAGAAATAACGTGACAATCTTTCGACCCCAACGTGTTCCTCATCACAGTGTGTGGATCATGCTAGCATAGATAGGTCATTGAACCTGTGTGATCCAGAGGGACTGATTGGGCAGACATGATTGGCCCAGAATTTGCATAACAAGAGAAAGAGATAGAAACAGACCCGTGCGGTGGATAGTTGCATGCTTACAAAGTTGCTGCCATGACCCTTGGGCCGAGTTACGCAGGTTGTGCTCGGATTGGTTGGAGACTCTGAGAGGGCCGATACATTCACAGCTGTGGGAATTGATCAGTGCGTGGTTTGAAGCGGTAGAGCTGCTGGCATAGTGTATGTTACCTCCCTGTTTTGGCCCTCCATCAATGCGCAAAGAGCAGAAGAAACTGCTTGTTTTGGACCTTTCTTGGCATAAGAAGAACGGTATGAAAAGGCTGCATATTTGACCAGGCCTAACTACCACAGTGCATCTCATTTGTTGGGTTTGAGTCACAAAAGGCCTTAGCACTGCTCTCATTCACAACTTTCAACTGTGTTGACTAGTGAACCGAGGTTTAAAGTTGCATGGTGGCTGCATATCAACAGTGTACAGTGACCTCCTCCCCCTTTAATCTAAGCTAAGGACAGAGAAGGCAAGGTAAGATTCTTAAAGAGGAGGTACAGCGTTTTCTTCATGGCCCACATAGTGATTGGGTTACCAAAGGAAAAACTGTTAGGGAATGAAGCAGGTTCAATCCCAATCATTCCAAAAAAGTCTACAACCCTGAGGCTGGAAATGTATGTTTCAACAGCCACGTCACAGGCAGAAGCTTTTGAATACAGCCACAGATAGAGGAGGGGGGAACGCATGCCCTCAGTGAGACGGACAAGACGAGGCCATCATTTAGACAGGGAACTAACAGAAAACACTTTCAGTCTCTCCTTAAAGACAATTGTGGTGTTTATAGTCACTGTGGGAAATAATTACGAGTTTCTCCAGGGGGAGCTGTGAGCCTGATAAATGTCCTCCAGTGATGTCACTTGAGTCAGCGTCAGCTGGGGCTGAACATTACAAGTTTGAAGATAAATGACTTGAAAAATATCAGAGGTGTGACATTAGAAAGAAGTGACCTGCAGGCTGCCCCGCATCTTTACTGCAGGCAAGAGGCTCAAGGCTATATCAGCCACTACTAGCACAGCACACAAATTTTGGCGATGCAGGCACCATGTTTTGACAAGGATAACAAATGTGTCTGAGAAAAAAAAGATATCATCTCTGGTTCTGCTGCAGCAATTTTGAACTCTTCATTGTAAGTCTTCCAATGTTGTGGGTATGGAATGCTAATCTGACCAGTCTTTCACATAACGTGTCAGTGTGCTGCAAACAAAGCAGTTGTTGGATCATGTCCAGGCTGTGTCCAACAATTTCTTGGAATCTTCTGAAATGGTTGATCTTAGAAGTGACAAAGTTTAAATCTCCCCAAAGCCTACTTCTGGTAGTTTCCCTGTGAATGTCTTCAAGGAGAGACTGTCTCAAAGTGTGAGCCGTTATCCCCCTTTGTTCAGGTCATTGTATTGTACAAACTAGTTTTGTTTCAAACACGGCACAGATCCAAGTTTAGAAATGTAGACATATATGGAGCTGAGAAGCTGGGGTACCGGCTGCAGTGAAGTTTGGCCCTTGTAGCTACGAGATATCTGTTTAATCAATTCAAGAACATGGAATGACAAGAGAGAAAGGCAAGATAGAGTGAAGGACAAAAAAAAGACTGCTGTATAAAGACCACAAAAGAATAGCTGGGTGCAAACGTCATTTTACAGTTAAGTCATCTTGGGTTTTGAAAAGAAAAAGTACAAGGCTGCTGGTGACTTTAAGACAGAATGAAGGTTGTCCTAGTAGAGGCATACCAGAGGTGCTGTTGAGTTGAGCTTTTGTTGTTGCTAATGTCCCAGAGAATGACATTGCTAATGGAACACACACACACGCACGCACACACACGCTCACACGCACACACACACACACACACACACATACACACACACACACACACACTATACAGTCTCAAACCTACACAATGGCCCAGCAGGGCTAGCCAGGACTTACTTAAAGGGATACTTTGAGATTTTGAAATTTAGCTTCCCCCCAAAACCCGCATGGCTTTGAAAGATGGATCCTTGGCCCTGGTCTTCCCTGGCAAGCCCCAGTTTCCACTACTAGTTTGACAACTTTTGTACAAATTTCATAATTTAGTATAGTCTGTCACCCTTTTTGTAATCAACATAGCGATATCCACTTTACTTTTTTCAAATATCAGGATAGCTTTCTTCTTTTGTTAACTCCACTAGATATTTACAAGTTTGATCTGCCACTGCTGATTATTTCTACATATTTAAGAATACTTCATTCACAATAATGACTCAACAGCGGAACTTAATGCGTGGGCACATCACAACTTGTCTGCTTTTCATCAAACTTTTGCTTTTTTTTTTTTTTTCAAAAATAACAAAAGGACGACAAGGAAATCAGTAAATAAAGCCTGTAGCAACTGATTATGCAATTTTCTTTTTAAATTAACTTGTCATATTATAAATGTTTTGTACAGTTTAAAAGGCTACAGGATATCGCTGGTGAAATGTTTTTATTTTAGCCAACTAAATATACAGATTTAATCTCTGAAAAATGCAACAGCATTTATAAATCAAGGAAACTCAACAAAAAAAGCTTTCCATAAAAAGGTAATTACATCGTTTAACAATTTCTATCTCCGCTTAAGGTCCACACACAGATTAGTTTTGGAACTTTTGACAGAAATGTGCAATCTTTTTCAGCAGATGAGTTTACTGTTGCGGCTAGATGTTCAAACATTGCATTTTTCTATGCGGTTGTAGGATTTTCTATTGGTGGCACCAAAGGTTTCATCATTCTCCCTTCCTGCTGCACTGAGGTTGGTGTTTCCTTGTGGGGACTGTCAAATATCAAAGTATAAATATCAAAGTATCTAGACACCCAACATGACTGTACATCTCCTACATTCACATAATGGTCTCCCAGTCTCCCAGTCAATCCCATTTGAGTTACCTGACGGCGCTTCATCCATCTCTTGAACAGGTGAGTGAGTGGACCTTGAGCAGAGACTGTTTTGTAAACTGCTGTTTCTGTCTAAGTCAAGAATTAATTATCAAGCCAAAACAGTTTTTGTATGTTTCAACTTGATTTGAAGTTTGTTTCTCAGTGTTGCTGTGATTGATTTAAAAATTCTATCCAATGAACCAAGAACTGATGTCACCAAATAAATTCAGATGGACTACCTGAAACTATGACATGTCAACAAAAAGTGCCGTCTGCAAATGGCTTCCTCTGAAAAGCAACCACTGCCCCTGAAGAGGCATATTGGAGGTGCCATTTTGTGGAATTCAATGCTTAAAAGGTTCGATTTAACTTTTGCGAGTTGCAGTTTGTGTATTTTGACAGATTATTAAATTATCCATCTCTTATTACATTATCAGTTGCAATAAGGGCATCAACAGAGTTTTTTAAAGATAGAGAAGAAGAACTTTTTCTAAATGAATATCTACCTCAAAAGTAATTTGATGTGTTTGCTCTCCATCCCCCTCCTCTACACTCGGGCTTCTAGTAGAGAAAAATATGTCTCAATGCATTTCCAACTGTGTCGCAAGTGTTGGCATCAAAGTAGAGAGAACAAGCGACTCTGATGCTCATCAATAGATTGGCACTGTGGTTTTCAACCATCATCCATGAAGGCGGCAGCTTTCCATTCTAATTAAACACTAAACTGATGGCTGAGCTGATCAGCACTTTGAAATAGAGAGGAAGAACTCATCAGTGAAATGAGCTGCTGCAGTTGGGTGCACGTCCATAGATGGTGGCTGACAACAACTCTTCAACATACTTCAGCAAATCTTTGAGAGGAGTGCCTACCAAATGACAATGGGCTGGGCTGCATCCAAGCAACATGGCACAGAATGATCAGATTCAGGCAATCTGAGGATATTTACATCCAACGGCAGCTCTCACCTCGACTCGGAGAGCGAGGCGGACAACTAATTAGCAGCACATTAATACATTATGTATCCATAAAGAGAAGCAATGGAGAAAGACAGACTTACCAACATCTAAATTGCCACACAGGTAAACCCCACGGTGGTTCAGAGGTGCACTTATTGCTGAACAATTAAGAGGGATTTCTTAGAGCAAATTGCTGGCAAATCTTATTTACTCAATGTATTAATTATTCATTGTCTGCAGTCATTTGTGCGTTTAAACTGAATGGAGACTTTGTTTTGACCTGTGCTCTAAAAGACAAGTACTTTAGATGGAAGTTAGACACTAGCAAATCTGTAAAATTAAATCAAATGGGTTTAGATGTATGGCAATTTTGGCAACAGGACAAACACTTGACTCAAAACAAGTGTTAAATCAGGTGCTACATATATTTTTTGTTCTTTAGATAGAATAATGACACTACCTTCATCCCATATATATATATATATATATATATATATATATATATATATATATATATATATATATATATATATATATATATATATATATATATATATATATATATATATATATATATATATATATATATATATATATATATATATATATATATATATATATGATTAATACAACAATACAACAAAAGGAAAATAAAATAAGAGTAGATCCTGACTCTTATGCGTTGGTCCCTTAAGGCTTGCTAAGCTGAAATGACAAAATTGTCCATTTTACACATTTTTTTCACCTTTTGTTTTTCGTAAATGTACATTCTAGTAGAAAAAGACCTTGCCACACAAAAAGAAAAAAAAAAAATACACAACCTGGAAAACCTATGGCTTAGTAAATATCCGTTTGCTATATTTAAATGAATGTACCTCATTTTTGTTGATTATCCTACAAAGAAGAAAACGCTTGAAAGTTGATTTGCACTGCTGCGCTGTCAATGGCGCAAACATATGAAAAGAACGAAAATCAAAAATCCAAGAGTTTACATTTATAGGGCAATATCAGTAATGCTTACAAGTCTTTTTAGGCTCTTTTCAGAAGCCGCTGTGAGCTTTTGTGGCATCATCTTTCCAACAAAACACAGTTTGAGGTGCTGGAGCTCAGTTTCCAGACACTGTCCACCAGGAGGAGAAGCTGTACAATGACTTGTTGCTGAGGTGGGGGGTGGATTGACGAAATGGCACCAGAGAGTCGGCTGAGTTGTGGGTGCTGTGACGTGCTGTGTGTTGCTTTCCGTCCCTACTTGGGTGTGCATAGTAAGAGCTTGCCGTATGCTCGCCATGGCTTCCGCAGGCATTCCCAACACACACGCGCTCAGAGCTGCATACAGGCAAGAGCAAAACACTCCACAGCAGCCGACATGAGAGGAGTTGGGTTTTTAAAGCACTGGCACTTTCCGGTAACAGCTGGCTTGGAAGGCATGGTGGCAGCTGATTGTTGGTGTTGTTGTTCTTGCTGTTTGTGGTTTAGCAGAGCAGAGTATAGAAAATAGACACATTTATCTACTGTATATTGCATATGTTGCAGCATGTTCGCCAAAAATGAATGAGGTCATTATGTCCAGTTTAGTTTTGCAAAAAAGATCCCCTGCCACCAGAAAGGAAAAAAAACAAAACAAAACAAAAAAAAAACACAATAAATTAAACTGACCTGTCCAACTCCCTCCCAATGCAGAGGGAGACGGGGAAATACAACAGTAACAAATTAAAAAAAAAAAAAAACAGGTGCAAAACTGTTGCAAAGATGAGAGGTTCTGCTAACAACTCAACTATATGAAGAACAGATGAAGACAATGTTTGTCTGGACCCCTCAGGGCAGCTTACAGACTGTCCCATTACCCCCAGGTCCTCACTTCAGTTCCCAATGCTACTTTATAACAACTCCAGAGTAGGGCTGCAAACAACTTCACCCCAGAACTGTTTACTTTGTGAAATCATCTTTACCCTCTGAAATACTATTGGTAAAGGCTGAGCTACTGTTAGCTCCAAGCCAGTGACTGTCTGCTCATTTTGCAACTCTGTTTTCAAGCAGCAAACCAATGGCCAAGAAATCAATAACTGCTTGAAGTGAAAAGGGGGGGAAAAAAAATCCTCAACTTTCACGTATTTCACCAAGTATGTTTAGCAAAATGTGCAGTGCATTAACAGAATGGAAAACATTTTTAATTGCTTTGGGTTAAAACCACTGATTGTTTATCTATTCTCTGACTTCCAACACATTTTACAATTTTTGATAGGACACTGCTCTACTCATTCTTTGTGCATGAAAGCCACAAATGGCTATAGTAATTTCAATTTTATAGGAAAACCTACTATTTGAGGACTAAAATGTAATGCATCCTCAATTTAATACTGACATTTACACACCACCAGCACAGAAGCAATACATTATGTCTAACTTATGTCTTAAGTTGATATAGTGACTTCTCTTCTTTTCAAAAAGCTCAGAGAAGCACTTCCAGATGAGTCTCTGTACCCTGGAATGGAAATAGAGATGTTTTTCATTTAATTCCATCATAAAAGTAGAATTCTAAATTCTAAAAGTGGGCCATTAAAAAAAAAAAAAAACTTTTGTTGTCCAAAAGGGAATCATAAGCATTCACTGTTGGCTTGAATTGAGCGTGACAGTCATTAAGACAACACACAATATAAGAGTATCCAACTTCACAAAGTAAACAGCCTGAATCATCATTTTCATTTTAGTAAAGATGTCATGATGTTTTAGATTAGGGCTGCAGGATATTGGAAAAAAACTGACATTGTAATGTTTTTTAACCCTGCAATATATATTGCAATATGAAAAAATACAGGAATTTTCATCAGATGACCTGAATAGCACTTTATGTTATGCTGCACTGCTGCTATCATGTGGAATATTAACCTGCACTGATGTTACCTGTTTTTGTCATACAGAGATGTGTGGTACTGACGTAAATGGTCAAACTAATTAGTTGTGTTACCTCTTGTTGTGGCAACAGATGCAAGACACTGTCGACACAGAACACGTGTTTGGTCAATATCATCCTTCTTGTAGCCGGAATAATTCCAGATAACTGATGTTGCTTTTCTTTTTGGCACCAAGTCTTTGTTTTTGGCAATTTTCTCTTGTTTGTTGCTCATTTGTCAATGTTGTTACCAGCAACTCACTCCATGCGCAGGACTTGGTCTGCTTTGGCACACTGATTAAGAACTAATGTGATTGGTGGATCGCTGTGCATGTAGAGTCTGCATGCACAGTGTGTGTCACGTACCCTTGAAATTAGATGAGTTCATTTGCCTCCTACATCGCAGGCCCTGCCATGTGACTATTGCGCGTATGTGCATCGCGATGACAATGCTCAAATGATGTATCGTGCAGCTCTATTTTAGAGTGTTATCAAAAAGATTTGAAGGGTACACTCTAGTTATTACAACCACGTTTTGGATTTGTCTGAAGTTACACCAACAGAAAACTTGATGTGATTTTTTTTTTCCCCAACTAAGTGCTTTAATTCGATGAAATAGAATTCACAGTACGAGAACACGCTAACTGGTGTTATCTGTATTAAATATGTGAACACTTAATCTGATAGGACAATGGTCCAACGGAAGGTTTACCTTTGCATCTTGAATTTCTAGTGCCTACATTTCACCATTCCAGTTCTAGCAGCCTTTAACTTTAAGGCAATTTCAAGCCACATTAAATCAGATGAAGAGTTAATAATAATTTAAGTGCTACAAATTAAGTGGTGAGAACTTTCAACAATATTCAGAAGTGACTGAATTTTACAATTAGGTTTATCTTTAAGGCATTTCATTGCTACCATACATGTACTGAATATGAAATAGAATACATCTCTCATTGTAATGAGTAATGCAAGCTCCTATACTGGTTCACCTGAAAACATGACACATGTAGGAGCATTACATGCGGTTACATTCAGATATGAATGTATTGGGCTGCTGACAGATCACATGAATTGGATGACTCCAAAGTTTTTTTCAAACACATTTTTTTTGTTGGAAATGAAAAGAGATATAAATGTTCCATGGCAAAAAATATGATTCCAAGATGTAAACTAGCAATTTGCAGCCCTACTGAAGAGTAGCTCATATCTCTGAATTAAAGATTGAAATGCTATTACACAAATGAGGGGGTGAGGAAAATGATGACGATGACAGGAGATGAGAGCGAAGCTGCGCTAGCTCAAAGGCCCCCCAGATTCGTTCCCTGTCTGGCCTTTTGTTTATCTGATGGGGACTGAGCTCCTATAGGTGGGCGTGTGATGAGTGGTAGAGGCGGACCTTAAGATGAAAACCAGTTGCCCCAATGGGTCTTTCAGAGTGTTCATGTGATGAATGTAGTAAAGGAAGATGGAGGATAATGAGTGGAGGCTTCCTTTGATGCCTCTGTTGTCCCCTTCAGACACAATCATCCTTCCTTTGGTCCATCCATCCAGCCCATGCATGTATGTTTGTCTGCTCGGTGCAACACACGCACATGTGCACACGCACACACACACGGTTCCTCAGTATCAGCTACAGGACTCATCAGTTTATGGGATAGAAAAAGAGAGCACAAGGGGAAAAGAAGTCCTCACTTCTCATCAAACCAGAGCGTAGAAACACTTGATGAATAATAATGAAGACAATAATGCTATAATGCTTATGATATGGTTGCGAGTCAGAGGTGTGTGTGTGTGCGTGTGTGTGTTTGGTAGTTGTGTCTACATCTTGATTCCCTCCTGTTGGCTGAGCTGAGACAGGGTTTTCTTGATTCGGAGAGCAGTGAGTCGGGCGGCACTGTTGGCATACCAACACTCCCTCATTATCTTCGCCATCACTCGCAAAGCCTGCGGAGGAGATACGACAAAGGTTAACATGACTAGATTACAACATGATGTTTGAACAGTTGAGAAATAAACTTGGCTGCTGTTCTGCATAAAAATAAGACAACTGCAGGTTTGATGACGTGGGTTTGGATGGGTTGACCAACACTTACATCAAAATCTGAATGTCGCCATGATTTGTAAGGTTCTGAGTTAAATTCAGTCTCCCATTACATTCACAATCAACATGATTCCTTCACAGCACAATACCTGTCATGTATTCTAACATTGATCGTATCCATACATATTTTTTAATTCCATGTCCTCCAAAAAATATTGACTGTCCTGGTTTCATTGAACTACATTTCCATTTTTCATTTTTATCGTCATGATCTGTTATCAGTCCAATAGAACTTAACATTCATCTCATTACTAACTTTGGTATGTCTTCCATTGAGGAATTGGTGAGCCTGTGAAAATTAATGGGAACCCTTCCATCTTTTGAGCACTGTCCCTTAACTTCTCTGCATCAAAAAACAAGACTGGTGGTGCCAGAATTCATACTTATAATTCTGATGAACATTTTAAATCACATGGTAATTCCTACTTTTTTGTACAAATTGTCCTGATTGTCCAGTTTTAAATTCCATTTGTTCACATGTATTTCTTTATTTGCAATCTCTGAAAAAACAGGAAATAAACACATTTAGCATGTATCCAGTGCTGCTTTTCCATCAAAATGAATGGGTCTACGATGGGTTTAGTAAATACGGGTATACCCACTAAAGATTGCCTATTGACCCCAGTCACAATTCCTGCAGGCAATGCAGCCCGTCTGTGATTTGTATCTGAAGCGCTGTGCTGTACCTCACTGACGTTGTATTTCATGTCATAAATGCGTCGAAAACAGTAGAGAAAAAAAACAATAGACCAATTGAGAAAAAAGCACAATGCACCATCCTTATTCATGATAACCTGTTGCTAAACCGGAAGTTAGCTGGCTCTGCTGGTGAGCCTGGTATTGTCACAGCATAGAAGTAGAGCTTTTCTGGCTTCAAAACACCAGTGAGCAGCTTTCATAGGAATGAATGGGCTCCACCTCCAACACTGTGTCCAGTAATAAAATCCCTAATTCCTTCCTTATTTACTGCCACCACCAGATGTTGATAATGTGTCATCACTTTGCACAACGGAATTCAGCGTGTCCACCCAGGTCTTATGTTTAGATCAAAGCCAAGCTGAGGTGCTCTTTGGAACTAGCTCAATTAATATAGTATCAGCTAATAAATTCCAGTTGTGCTTTCTTAAAAGGTGAATTAATTAAGGTTCCACCACTTCCAAGGTGTGAACCTGGTGAAAATAAATAGCTTTCACCTGATGTTTACCAGCCGCTGTTTCCTGACCCCTCAACCTGCTTGTAATCATAGTTTTACAGAAAAACCAAAAGCTTATCACACCAATGTATCTGTCCTTTTTTTCATTTAGTTCTTCTACAGTTTTTCTTATTACATTTTTTCTATGTCTGATCTTATCTATGTATTTAAAGTATTATGTATATATAGTAGTATATATGTATTCCTCTTGCCTCACTAAAGTGGTTAATTTCAACTACATCTATATGTTTAAAGTAGGCCTTGGAAGAGGGTAGAGCCTCAAGTTTATCTCCTTTTGTAGGGCTGTTAACATCATCTGGTGTGTATGATTCAACATGTCTGTGTATATGTCGGTCACAACGTCTGTCTAGTGAGATGCTAGCTCTCCATCCATGGAACTTCCTACTAAATAAGCAAAAAGAAAAAGGAAACTGAACAAAGTCCAGGGTTTTTTTAACACTGAAAGAGTGCCACACTCTCCATTACTCCCCATTATCATGGTAATAATAGATTGTGTTGGGTTTAACAACACTCCCAGTGTTGTCTGCTTCTGCATGTAGTCTTGTGCCAACTCGTTAAACCTGTTGGTCTGTCTGGAAGGGTGTCATTACTGCAATTGCTGTGGCTCAATGTGCACTGCTGTTGTGTGAACATGAGTGGTGTCAGGAAACACTGTTGACACAGAAGGTGGCCTAGCAATTACTGCAGGAAACACCATAGTGTCTCCATAATTAAGATGTTTTTGTTTTGAGTGAGTAAATGCAAATTTCTGGGTTCTGTCTGACTTTATCATTAAGGGGCACAGCAGATTTAAAACTACTCTTGACATTACGTTATAGGCGGTGTGGGCTGCTCAAAATTCATTGACCTGATCAGCAGTAAACACAAGGGTGAAACAGAAAGCTGAAAGTGGGTGGGACTGCACCTGAAATAGCAGGGATCGCTCAAATCTGCCTTAGTTTCTGTGTTAAATTGCTTTGTGGTTCTGTTTATTTTCTTCATTTAAGTAAAGGTTTAGCTAAATAATTATATCCGTAAAATATGAACTGTATTTGAACTCAACCTCGAAAGAAAAGAGCTAGAGCTACCATGTCGTGGCATTCAAACGGTTCACCGATTAAGCAGACTATGAATGAACACAAAGTTCTAGCCACGACAATAGTAATATTGAAAATGGATGTTGCTGCAAAGAAGCTACACGTTGTACAAAGTGGATACTCCACACACATTAACCCAGCAACACAGAAGATCTCTACCATCAGCAATGTTTAGAGGTAGACAGCCAAGACAAAGAGTCAAATGTGAAATATGGTCACAATATGGTCATAATGTCAAAAATCAATAATGGCTGGAAAATTGTTTTGTCAGACATTATAATGTCATAAAATAGTAACACCAACTTTTGACCATTTGACTATAAAATGTCATCACTGCATTATTTTATCATATATAAGACATCTGTGCAAAATGTTGTCATTATTAGTGAATGAATTCTTGGGTAATGGCCAAACACACATTCTGTGAGTTAACATTTCTGCCACATGTAATAAAATTCCCTCAAGTAGTTCCTGAGACATCACGTCCCTGAGAATGGGTTGGACTTTGAATGGACAGATGTACAACCTGAAAACACAATGAACACCACTTTACCCTGCAGTGCAAAGCAAGTCAATATGAAAACTTGTAAGTTATAGAGGATGGACCCGTCTTAATTTCTCAGTATTAAGACAAATAAGGTTTGTGACTGGGTTCATTGGTAAAATGTATGTTTTTGTGATCTGTTATAATCCTTGTCACTAAAACTTAGTTTAGAACATGATTTAGCTTTGCAGAGTTTTAAAAGAACACTTCTTAGTAAAGTACATTGGAAGCTGAAAGCTAATGGAAGAAAAGGGAACCCTGAAAATCAGTCCTCTATTGAGATTCCACTGAAAAGATAAACATGTAGAGAATACAGCCTTCATGGTTTAGTTAACACACAAGCTAGTGATGTTGCTAAGCTCACTGGAGAAAGTACCTGGGCAGAGACTACAGGAGATGTTTTAAAGTCCACATACTGCCTTTGGCTCAGAAAGCTCTTATTACCCTATGATTAGAGAGAGAATTCCCAAGATTCTCTTTGGGGCAGAGTTATGAGTATATGAGTGTTATGCTACAAACAAGCTTTGTGTATGACCAAACAAGAATTTTAACCTTTAAAAAAAAACATCAACAAAAAAAAATGGACTCACAAACATCATAGCTGTCTGGATGCTGCCAGACAAAAATGTTGAGTATTTTTAAACATCAATCACTATTAAAAAAGATGCAAACTGAACTATCTTAGTGGTGAAGAACATTGGAGGTCTTGTAGGGAAAAAAAGAGATGTGCACATTATTTACAATTCAAATCAGTTACTTATGCTCTTGAATTTCCACATACATCTGTACAAAACAAATCAAACTTAACAACAAATCCATTAATCCAAATAGCATATTAAACCTAAACTGTCCATGGTCTGATAAATGTCTATCGAGTGCTTCATTAACTTCCCTGTGGTATAGGTGCTGACGAGTATTGTTTAAATGTCAAATGTTGCATAACAGTATACAAAAAAGCCGCTACAAGGAACTACAGAGCAGTAAGACTCCACAATTCATCCACAACACTTTGCTATAAAAAAAAAAACTGTTGACATTTATGACGTCCTACAGTTGGGCCGGGGTGTTCCTGCCTTAACAGACTGAGAAGACACAACTACTTGGAACTTTACCTACCTACAGTAATTTGATGACTCATGTACAGTAAGTTGCTTACAGTGCTTTGATAAAAAAATTCAAAACAGTCACTCATAGGACGTCCAAGTCTATAAAGGAAAGACAAAATTTGTAGAACGTGCTCAGTAAGTATGATGCACATGGTTAAAAGCACTGGGATAATAAGTTATTGTTTTATGTATGTCTTTACAGATGAACTAGTTACAATGGGTGACAACTGATTTTTGATACAGTTAAACAATGGATTGTTTGGGGTGAAGTATAGAGCAGAGCTGAGGCTTTTTATAAGCAGAATTTGTATTTACCCATACCCTAGTAACCCTAATAGGCTCAATATCTGCTGCAGTACGAGCACAAGCATGTTGTCAGCCGCTGTTGTTGTTGTGAGACATTGAGGGGTTCAGAGGTCGGAGGCTATAGGTTGAGGGGTGGGACGATGGCGTCATCGTTTTGGAAAGTATGCGGATTGGCCGTCCACACAAGAACGGGAGGGCTGCGTTTTCGGCCCCTTACTCGAATCAGGTCAAATTAGATTGTAATGACTCCCAAAGCAGTTAACAAACCAATACCACAAGTGTGTGCAAAAGACAGTTAAAACTGAAACCAGAGACAGGATACAACACACGCCTACTCCTGCCACAAGCTGAGTGGTTGGTTCCTCTCTCGGGACTGTGGAAATGACTGTGCTGTGTATAGGTGCGTGTGTGTATATCATACAATTGAGCAGTGTTATTGAGAAGGACTCCAGGGCTTCAAGGTTCGGACTTACTGCTGGATACAACTGGCCTACTTAGGCTGAAAATAACATATTTCTGGACCTTGGTAGGACAAGATTTCTACGTTGATACACAGAAGACAAGAGACTGGGAGTGTTGCTGTTCACAAAAACAGTAGAGTGGTGTACTCCTACAGACGCTTCTATTTGAGGGATAATTGTGCTCTAAGTTGTAAGGATTACACTTTTCTGTCCTACCTCACAGCTCTGCCAGCGGTTGGGAATGTTGGGCCGAAGCTTCTGCTCACAAACCACCTTCCTCATCTCCTCGACTGATGGATCTGACTGAACCAGGTCATAGTAGGGCAGCTGGTAGTCCTCATGGATGCCTGACAGAAAAAAACATTACGTTACAATGGCTCCACATTGAGGTGGCCTGCATGCTACATGTATACATCAGTGTGTCTGATAATGCATCTTCCCCTCATCCATGCAGATAATGGGATGTCAATATGTCCATAATTAACTCTTCATCATTACTCATTAATCTGTCAGCCTCCCCTTCTCCCTGTTTAGCCAGTGAATCCCCCCCCATCCCAACCAACCCCCACTCATTTGATCCTCACCTCCCATAGAGCAGCGGCTGGCAATCTCCCAGAAGACCAGGCCCATGGCGTAGATGTCAGCTCGCTTGAAAGACTCAAAGTGTTTCATGTTTATGGAGTCATCCAGGACCTCGGGCGCCATATACCTGAACAGAAAGACATGAACTGTTAACACCCTATTTGTTGGTTATAAACACATTTTTGGGCAATAACAATTATTGTTACATAAGTACACAGTAGGGCTGCACGATATTGCAAAAGACTGACACTGCGATAAGAAAAAATACAGGAATTTTCATCAGATGACCTGAATAGCACTTTATGTTATGATGCACTGCTGCTATCTTGTGGACAATTAACCTGCACTGATCTTACCTCTTTTTGTCATACTGAGCTGTGTGGTACCAACGTAAATGGTCAAACAAATT
Organism: Acanthopagrus latus; assembly: GCF_904848185.1. Taxonomy (NCBI): domain Eukaryota; kingdom Metazoa; phylum Chordata; class Actinopteri; order Spariformes; family Sparidae; genus Acanthopagrus; species Acanthopagrus latus. Next base: position 2,807,327 of record NC_051057.1, on the reverse strand, counting down.
AGTTGTGTTACCTCTCATTGAAATAATAATAATTATAATAATAATTGAAATAATTCCGGATAACTGATGCTGCTTAACTGATTTTCTCTTGTTCATTGCTCATTTTTCAATGTTGTTACCAGCAACTCGCTCCATGTGCAGGGGCGTGGTCTGCTTCAGCACACTGAATAACAACTAACGTGATTGGTGGATCGCTGCGCACATCGCAGGCCCTGCCATGTGACTATTGCGCACATGCATTTTTTTTACATCCAGAGGAAAATTTTGGTGGACAGGAATCAGTTGGATGTTAGGCTTTGGGCTTAAGCTTCTTAAAGCTAAGGTGACTTTTGGAGTTGTAAAAACAAAAACAGAAGCATGCTTCTCAAAATAATCTTAGATTAAGATCTGCATTCTATCAGTCAGCAATAACCACAGTAAGGACAACCTGATGGAGAAAGTTAGAGGCTCCAGAATTTTTTATTGTGTTTTTGGCTGATCAAGGTAAAGGATATTTTTCTATTGCACCCTGATCTATTAATACCCTTGGTCATAAATGCCACCTTCCAGTAATTTGGTTTTGGTTTCCTCATCTTTTGACTGCCTGACAGTAGTCCTGATGTAGGCATCTCTGCAATAGCAGGACTCCAGACTGCTACCAAATGGTCGCATTTTGTGACCAAAATTTGAAAAAGTGTGACTAAATTGGCTAAATTTTACATTTAGTTGCGTATGTGCGATTTGCTGTCATGAAGGGGCGAATCAAATAATCTGGAATCACAGGTGGCAGGCCATTGTTGTGAACAAACAACAGTGGAGAATTGGCAAACCGCTGCTGTGGCGATAATACGGTGACTCTTTGCGAAAAGGGCCACTGTAAACACCAAACACCTCTCTTGTTCCCAAGCATCCAGTGTGAATGACTAGCTACACTGTTAACTGAGCTAACTAGCAAAGGGAAGCTACATGTTGCAGCAGTTAGCAGTTACTCTGGTGATATGCTGCTCCCTATTTGTTTTGAGTATACATTTGTAAGGTGTGTACAAATGTCCAAACACTGTAAACCTGTAGACACTATTAAATAGGTGGCAGTAAAATATCATGTAAAATTCAATAAATAAAGGCTGATATTGTACATTATCAGTCATAACAGCTACCTTATCCATGGCGTTAATAAAAGCCTTACATTCAGTTCATTCCATCCATGCAGGACAGATGTGTTTTGTTAACTCTTAAGCCACCAATTTGATGAGAGTCACATTGTGATTAGCATCCAATACAGCCTGTGGTCCACTGAAGCTAATCTGATCAAGTCATGTGAAAAGACCACCAAGGTCCTGCAAAATAACTCCAAATACACCCCCCCAAAAATTGACCACAATAACTAAACACAATCTTTTTCATTCCTGCTGACAAAGAAATCAGATGAATCAACACTAGATGTGTGGGGACTGATGATGTGTAATGAGCTGGATGAAACAGTGTAATCAAATATCTTCCACTCTAAGCATAAACGTCTTAATTTAATTTCTTTAACTCATTGATGTGAAAATAAAGAATAGTAGCCTCTGTCAAACTGCTGCATCACAAAAATTAGAAAGGGAGAGCACCACACTGTAAACTGAAGACATTAATAGATATTTGCTAGGAAACACAGAGGAAGCTAAAATATGTGTCAAACAGCAAGAGAGCAGCCTGATTAAATCTAAACAGCAAGCGGTCTAAATTTGAATTCATCACAGACAAAAGATTATGTACAAAGGATTCTGGGCAGCTGTGGCTCAGGGGTAGAGTCAGGGTCCTGTTATCTGAAGGTTGCTGGTTCATGTCCTAACCCTAACCGTAAACCTGCATGTTGAAGTGTCCTTGGGCAAGATGATGAACCCCAAACAGCAGCCACCACCATCGGTGTGTGAATGTATGTATGAATTACTGCAAGCTGCTTTGGACAAAAGCATCTGATAAATGCCCTAAAATGTAAACATTCTTCTTCTTTTTCCTCTACCAGCAAACCAGCTTTAATGATACATACTGCCACCTCCTGCATCAGACTGTGTAGATAATTTATCGGTCAGACATATATTATACATCACTATCATCATCATCATTACTACATGGTGCCATAGAAGGAATCAAATTCAGCTCACTGTCCACAAGTCATTCTGCACTGAACCTCATGTGTTTATTTACTGAGTGGATGCTGCTTGGTGTACTGTGTTCACATTGTTACTTTACTATCTAACATGAATGCAAAAACCATGTATCTAATACAAGCTGTGCACACTCCTTTTCACATTACAATCAACTATTTCTTTAAAGGTCAACATTCACATTTGTTTTACCTTGAAAGTAGTGCTGGGCGGTATGACCAAAAATGTATATCAAGGTATGTTTCCAGCATGTTCTACTGGTTGACAGAGGAATTACTCGCCCCTTTTAGATGGAAAAGGTGGCACATTTGCTGCAAGGTAAAGGCTGCACTCTGCCGCCCTGTCTATCTAATAGGGAGGTTTAATATTCCTTCTTTCCCAAAAAGCCTCCACTGGTGTTGGCATAAACATGTGATGTGACGTGAGGCACCAAGTTGGCCGTGAACAGTGACGTTCAACATATGCATCGGAAGAAATGTGGCGACACTTGATAGATTTGCTTAATTATAGACTCATGAGGAGGTGAGAACCCATATTCTCACCTCCTCAGTCAAACACATGCTGATGTTAAACCCCTGCTATTAAAGGAAGCGTGCAGCTGAGCGCCTCACGTTAGCTGCCCCAAGCAACAGACAGCTAACAGGAAGCAGGTCGAATTAGTTTAAAATAAGAGCTTTACATTGCACCCCATTGGAATTTAGAACTGGGTTCCTAGTGGGGGCTTTTAATTTGAAAGCAGTGACTGTTAATAGCTTGCCGCTACAACAACAAGCTGACAGCTACAGAGACTGAGGAGACGCTGCATCTCCCGGATCTCAGCAGCTTTCCAGTTGCTCATCTTGACATCCGCAGATGAAGTCATGAACTGCCATGTTTATTCTAGCCATCTTCACCGTAACATAACACCAGAGCACTACGGTTTACCCTCACCACGCCTCGCAGTTGCACCGTGCCTGTTTAGAAGCGCAACATTGAAAAGGGTCCGGTCTAAAACAGTGTCCCATGGCGCAAATTCACCGCTATGGCGGTATATTAAAAATTCATATCATAACGAAAATGTACACTGGTATTCGGTGTGAACCGGTATACCACCCAGCACTACTACAAAGTAGATGCTGAGACAACGATTAAAACCTCCACTTTTAGGCAAAGGTTGAAAAGAATCCTTGAAATGCTCAGAAGAAAAAGGAAATCTGAACATTTATGATTTTGTCGTAATTGGACCAACACTAACAGACATTATGCAATATAACAGAGCTCCATAACAGCTACTAAAAGAACCTGATGAAGAGGCTCCCAACCATTTAACAGCACTTTCTAATTGCATCTGGCCTTACTGGACCATTTGCTCACTGATCAATACCACTGCCATCTCTGGCTTTAACACTGACTTCCTTTAAGACAGATGGCCAAATTATCACAGTCAGGTTATCTTGCATTGTGACATCCTCATTTATGAAGCATCCACTGAAATTAAAGACTATTACTACTTATACTACTACTCCTACTGCTATTACTAATAATAGAAAGCACTTTGTCCATCCACAGTTTATAATTAATTAGCGTTAGTAAACATAAATTGCAAAGAGTTGAATGATCAATACCGCTCACCTGTCTGAGTAGTAAATATGACTTAATCCGTACACAAACTGAACGTAAAGTTGGCAATTTAATATTTTAACATTTCATGGTGGGGAGCAGTTGCCAGGCAACCAGATTGTCATTTTTACATAAGTGAAAACTTTAATTTTACATGCTCTTTCTACTCAACATGTTGTGCTTGATTCTATGAGAATCACAAAGTCAGCAAACATAACATCTCTCAATCTATATAATATCTATCCCAGGTTTGCTAACCTGAGCTAATAATAGCTACTGGTTGATCAAACCCCTATATGTGCTACACTATGCAAGGGGGTATTTTATTGCTAGCTGTATGATGTGTTATTTATGAAAAACTAATAACCAATGGTGTTGCTTTTCAAATGAGGAATGGAGGGGATTTTATTATGCTTGATATGTAAAACTGAACAGACCAGAATTTAGTGGTGCCAACATGTTTGACTAAAACTATACAATGATAATGAAATTAACATGCATTTCAAACCAAACAACATGTTGTCCAATTAAGTGGAATTTTCTTGTTGGACTGATTTTTGCATTTAATAGTAGAAAAAAAAATTAAATAAAACAATGCTAGGGTCAGATCATCACTATGCAACTTGGATATCAGCCAAGGCCAGACCTTCTGTCTGCACTGACTGGAGGCTTGCTGAATCATTTAGTGGCACTGTGATACGCCTGCAGCATCAAACCACCACAGAAAAACTAAAAGATACCACACAGAAACTGGAATTACCACCTTGTGCGTGTGTGGCTTCGCCCGCTTGCCAACTTGCAGTTTCAACCATGTCTGTACAAACTTATTTTACAGAGCGATGACTTTGAGGGAAGTTAATAAGGAAAGTATTTAGTGTGTCTTTGGGTGAAATGGAATTCATCACTATATACTGACATGTATGATTCCAGTGAATAATTTCCAGTGGGAAACATGCCTGTTCAATAATAACATTTTTATGCCAAAAATAGAGTGTATGTGCATTGTTAATGTGCATTTACGTGGGTGAAAAAAATAGACAACTGATTCTTTTCCCATTCTAAGGAGACAATTTTGCCTTCCTATTTTTTTCTTGCGTTTCATGCTTGTTATCACAAAATGGAAAAGGAAACATATTAACAAGTCCACATAAGTCCGCAAGTCCCTTAACTACAACACCACTTACAACAGAGCTGTAGGCAATAAACACCTGCAGTCATTTGATGGGGGAGTAAATGCCGTCCACAACAAAAACAAAACCAAGATGTTAGTGAGTGTTGGTCGGTTGTTAGCCTGATGAGAATGGGTATGAACAACCACTTTTATAGGAGTGCATAGGACTAAGAGTGCTTGGTCATGCTGGTCAATGCAAATTACCTGAAGCTCACTATCACAAAAACAATTAGCTTGTGGAGGACTATGGCTGTATGAGGGGGGAAAGATCATTTGCTTCCTATGGCGTCAATGTTCTGCTCACTTTAAACCCTACTAGCTGGAAATAAAGGAAGAAATGACAAATACCTATTTATGTGGCTTCTGTGTCACAGTACCATCTATCCGCTTGACTTAGAGATTTTTCAAAGTCAGTTGTTTGACAATAATTTAAAGGGACTGAGTTGGATATGCATGTTTCTGTGAGGGCTGTGCCAGGATTACATTTCAATGCTACAATCATCATTCTGCATTTCTATAAAATCTATAAGTGAATATATCTCTTCTTGTAACAAATGCCATATGCAAGTTGACACAGGATTTATTTAAAGGTCAATGACAGCATAAACGATGCTATCAATGCTAGTTTGAGCACCAACTGCGACTGTTTCAGCCCTCTGCAATGACTTGGCTAACTTTAAGTGACAAGATGATTGATTATAACCAGAGATATCCTGATAAACAACTTTTTCTGACGCTCAAAGACGTGCTTTGAAACAGCACAACACCCGCTTATGGTGACAACATTGCACCTGCCTGCAGAGCTGACATTATTCCAAAAGCACACTGATGTCACAGTGAAAGATGGCCAAAATGGTCGACAAAGAAAGTTCCAGTTACCTATTGACAAACCACAGCTGACACAGAAGAAGGAGAGGTATAATCCTGAGTTATCTGCTTCTGAAGAAATGTAACAAAAACCTTTTAAAAAGGGTATGTGCAGCACGTGGTTACCTTTTGGTTCCCACTCTGTGATTTGGAGCGATGTCGATGGTGTCTGTGGCCGAATCATGGCGGACAGCTAGACCCAGGTCAGCGATGCAGCAGGTCCCGTTCTTCTTCACCAGAATGTTCTTTGACTTCAGGTCTCTGTGGGCAATAGCTGGCTTCCCTGGAGGCAGAACATCATACATTCAACAAGAGCCCTGCACTAACAGAAACTTCATAAGAAACACTGAGCATTCTATACATGACATGTATGGGAAATGTCAAAAACATAAAAGATGAAGATGATAGGGATTTTGATTTGACTATTAGAATTTACATATCATAATACAGCTTCTTTGAACCAGGGCTGGCTATGAAGTAAAATTTCTTTTGAATCTTGGTCAGTACCAATGGGAATTGGAGTTAAATCAGAAGCAGAACACCAAGGTATATTTAAATTTAGTGATGCTAAAGGAAAAGTGAAGTATTACAAAGCCCTTGTAATCCAATAAATTCCCTCCAGTGATGTAACTCACTGGCTAAGTCGCACTGTGGGTACGGTAAGTGGCAGGTTTTAAAAGGTGAGAAGAAATAAAAAAGGTTATAACTCTTGATCTGCTGTATTGATTTTGATCATTTGTTTTTAAACCGCCCATACTGAGTCCAACAGTGTGTTCTGTCCCCCTATTAAAAGGTTTCCCAGTATGTGTTTTTCCTCACTTGAATCAAGGGTTTAGGACAGAGGATGTTGCTAACTGCACAGACTGTGAAGTCCACTGAGGCAATGTGGTTGTGATTTGGTGCTATACAAATAAAATTTATTTGATTTAATTGTATGAGTACACTGCAGACCGGTGGACTGATTTTCAAAACCAGTACACATAGCATTGCAATATCATCAATGTTGGCCAGTCAAATAAATGCAAGTGCACATGCCTGGCAGATTTCTTTGTGCAGTGTTTTTTCATCTGATAAACCCTCAGTGCATTAATCTGTCCTTACAACCATACTAACTGGACTGGATATCATTGTATCCAACTACATAAAAAACATGCTTCAACCAACCAGTCTCTGTCTCAATCCCCACTTAAAGGACCAGATAAATGATACTTCAGCATGTTATGCCTCACTGAAGCCAATAAGTTTAAAACTGCTCATCAAACATTCATCAAAGTTGATTATTGATATATCATTTAGAAGACATACAATAAAACCATCAGTTGTACAAACAAAAATCACAATTAAAGGCATCCCCAGGATGGCATGCAGTATATGTGCCTAGGACAAATGTAAGTGTGTGTGTGTGTGTGTGTGTGTGTGTGTGTGTGTGTGTGTGTGTGTGTGTGTGTCTCACCTTGTGTGCCCACTATCTCCATGTGGAGGTGGGCGAGGCCGCTAGCTGTGGATAGGGACAGTTTGATCATGCCCTCCACAGTGACAGTGTAGCGGTTCAGGTAGTCAAACAGGGAGCCGTGTTCGTGGTAGTCAGAGACAAGCCACAGCTGAGTCCACGTCCCATTATCTACACAGACACACAGGAAGATGAGAGAGGAGATAAAAGATTAGAGATGAGGGTTGTTTTTTTTCAGTAGTTAGCAATCTCCACTGGAGCCTGACTGATTTAATCTTATTTCATAGACACTACATGTCTTAGTTCTGCATATCATGATGTTATTTTCACTATCATTCCGGCTGTTCTGATAGGTCATCAATGCGAGTGATACTATGATGATTTGGGACTGTGTTTGAGGAAAAAAAGTTCAATGCAATTTGAACTCATTGGGATTTTTGGGTTATAAAATAAATATATTTATAGGTTTAAAGAATTTGACGGAAGTGACTGAGAAATTATATTCTGCCAAGGGCTTGATGCAAGTTAGTCACTTTCCAGTGACCACCTTACAGTCACTGAAGAAAACAGCTAAACATGATTTCTTTGGAGCATCTTCTAGTACAAGGCAGTGTGGTTTTTAATGTCAACTGCATCGATCTGGTTGAAATGGTTAACTGTGGCTCTGTTTACACCTGTCTCAGGTGGAAAAAGGTCGTTTGGGCTGCATACGACCACTTTCAGCAGTGTGTATACACGTGTCTTCGGCTACATCTATGACAAGGTTTCAAATATCTGGACCTTTTTGTTAATTTGGCTAATGGTATACATTAGAAGGTGTAATATGTATGACATTTAAAACACAAAAAATAACCAAGATTATTAACAGAGTAATACTGTACAGGTCAGTTTTGAAATGATGCCATTGTTTTGCAGAGATGTCCACAAATTTAGCATGCTTACAAGCTAGCTAAAGTCATCCTGTCTCATACTAATACTTTACTACATTAAATTACATATTGTCCCTTTGAGGTCCGTCTTTGTGAAAAAAGTGATTTATGGTGATTCATGGTCACACTGTTTATACTGAACATATTGCGTACAAGCCTATTTCTGTTTCTAACGTTTTCATTATATTGTTTATTTTTTTAGTATTATTATTATTTATTGTTAAATTGAACTGTCCTTTGGCTGCTGTGACACAGAAATTTCCCAGTTTGTCGGACTAATAAAGGAATTCTCATTCTGATGTGTGATTCAATCACAACTGGTCACCCGGTGGACACATTCTAACGCAAGGTGTGAAGTGGCGTACTTAGAGCTGTCCACTTGTGATAGGATCACTGTAGATGCATGGGATGCCAGGTGTACTGCCTCCATGTAAACTGGAATTTAACCTCTAAATATTGTTTGAGGGGTGTTTGCAGATGGGATGTTTGCAGTCGACAAATCATCCAATGTGTAGACATGTCTTTACAGATTACCATGACTACATCATATTCTTCATCCCATAAATAAATTAATAATAATAATAATAATAATAATAACAATAATAACAATAATACACAATAAGAAATCAGTAAAACTGTAATGAACACAGTGTAATGACAGTGCTCCCAAGTGTGTCTGTGCATGTGCGCGTGCCGGTGCGTGCGCATATGTGATGCTGGAGTTGTTAGACTTTGTGTTAATGTACTTGGCCTTCAGTGTGAACCATTACTCCCCCACACTGTCTACCAGCCTGTCTCTTCACCGTGAACACTTGCCTGCACTAACCTCCCCTTTAGCAGAGCTGCTTCTCTGCTCCGACAGCTCAAGGTTCACTCCTAATTAAAGCTGCCCACACTGTCAATTGCAGATGATAAGCTCAGCCTGGTGAAGATCTATGTTTAGACTTAATACGCTTTCATGAAAACTTCAGCCTTACAATTGTGCCAACTATTTTCTTGCAGTTTCATTCAAGTTATTTTTGGATCTTCCTGCTGGCTCAAGTCTGATGTTTATCCTGTTCTTCCTCACTGTATGATAAGCCTTACATTTTTCCCACAGATCTATGTGCAGACTTATCTTAATCCAGCCTCCTAGAACACCTCTAGAGGTTTCTCACCTTTGTTATCAGCCGCAATGAAGCCCAGAATGTTCTCGTGTCTTAGCATCACAGTTTGGTAGATCTCAGCCTCGCGGAACCAGGAACGTTCCTCGCGAGAAGAGAATATCTTCACGGCCACCTCCTCACCACGCCATTTACCGCGCCACACCTCCCCGAAACGCCCCTTCCCGATGCTCTCCTGGAGGATGATGGTCCTGGCGATGGTCCTCTGTACTAGCAGTGGCAGACCTGGAGATACAGAGACAGAGATAAAGCATTTCACAAGGCTCTGGTGTTAAATATATATATATATATATGTAATGTAATTTAAAATGTTAACAAGCTGCAACTATTGGAGAATAAATCAATAAAAAGAACGGTTCTGAGGTACAAGTATGTAAAGAAAAAAGATTACCCACCCTGACAAATCAATAGCACAAGAAAAGATATACATTTTCTCTGAATATTACAGCTGTATTTACAGGTACTGAAGAGCAACATTACTCCCTCTAGCAATCCTTCCCTTTGACTCTCCAACCCAGACCAATTTCCGCCTTATTAATGCATTTGGTGGCCATAATTCCTAGAACTGTAGTTACTAGCTCTCATTTTAATGTCTCTTAACAGCTGGAGGAATGTGATGCTGTCTTGTGCTTCTGTGATGAGTCACTTTTTTTTATTTCAAATGTGTCCATGGCATTACTTACATTAAAAGGCTAATAACTGCTGTTGCTATAAACACCATGAACTGCAATAAAGTGACTGTATAGATCAAAAAGGGGGATTTAGGGTTACATCCCAATGTAATATAATTTCATAAACAGTACATTTTCCTCATAACATGATAACTTTCTTATGACCATTTTCAAATTTTTTGTTCTTTTTTTATCCTAAACCTGTCCTACTACATCATTCTCATACTTCTACTTCTGGCAATTTCTTGAATCAAACCACAGATTTTCTGGTTTTAAGATGTTCCACTCTTTCTACAACTGTTTATCATGAAGGGCAAAGAACCAGTAAAATGAGAAAAAAACAAGCAGTGATGAGGGCTGACCAAAGCGTTGCCTGTGTCTAGGACTAAAAGTTCAATTTGAAAGAACGACGCAGAGACTACAGCCAATAGCCAAATAGCACGTAATGTACGTTTTTCACCTACCTGAGAGGAAATACCTCTCCATACCACCAGGTGGTGGTAGTCTCTTTCAATCAATCTAAAAGGGAAACAGGAAGACCCAGGACTGCAGGTATACTAAATGCTGTTTAATAAGTAATGCATTTACCTCAAAGGTAAAGAGGCAGTTAAAAATAAAAAGAACAAACCGTACTTTATGGTTGAAATCGTGGATACTACAGCATCGCACTCATGGGGCTCTCTTTCTTTCTCTGTTTGTCTTCTCTTGCACTAATTTGCTTAGCTGAACAGCCATTCATAGTTATTTCTCTCACCAACAGGGTGCGCTACTGAAAAGTTAGCCAGAAAGCCACAGACCTGGACTGACTAGTACCAACACTGCCAGCCACAGCACAAAAAATATGGCAACGGGTGCTCGCCAATGACCCCAAAGAGTTTTGGTGCTAAATTGTTTGCTGAAGTGGAGCTTAGTTTTGTCTTTATTTGGTCTGTAACATTTACAATAAGCATGCACTTATTGTAACAACTCTGTCAGCTTGCTAGTTTGGCAAACGGATCATGAGGAAACAGAAAATGATAGTGGAATGAACATTTCAACAGGCACCACACACATATTCTAACTCAGGAAAGTGATAACAGCCCACACACTTCTGCCACACACACAGACAAACACACGAGACAACCACTCACACACACACTATCAGCCACATGCACGACTGTGTATTGTGCAATATAGTGTAAATAGCTAGAAAAAACTG